>NW_028294496.1:0-65000 GCF_964341445.2 Mesoplodon mirus | reverse complement strand
CATCACAACACCCCATGACGCTCATCATCACAATTATCCATGGTCTTCTCTTCACAATGCTCCATGATCTTTGTCATCACAATGCTCAATACACTTGTCATCACAATGCTACCTGACACTTGTCATCAGTATGCTCCTTGAACCCTGTCATGACAAGGCTCCATGCCTTTGTCATCACAATAATCCATGCCCTTTTCATCGCAATGCTCCAAGATACCTGTAATCAAAATGATCCATGCCCTTGTCATCACAATGCTCCAAGATCCCTGTAATCACAATGATCCAAGCCCTTGTCATCAAAAAGCTCCATGACGCATGTCATCAGAATGCTTCATGGCCTTCTCACCATAATGCTCCATGCCCTTGTCATCACAATGCTCCAAGACCCCTGTAATCACAATGTTCCATCTCCCTTTTCATCAGAATTCTCCATGAGATTTGTCATCACAATGCTCCATGCTCTTCTCCTCACAATGCTCCAGGACCTTGTCATCACCATGCTCCATTCCCTTGTCATCACAATGCTCCATGACCCCTGTCATCACAGTAGTCCATTAACATTTTCAGCCCAGTGCTCCACGACCTACTCATCACAATGCTCCAAGGCCACTATCTTCACAATGCTCCATGACCACTGTTATCACAACACTCCATGACAACTGACAACAAAATGATCTGGGATTCTTTTCATCACAATGCTCCATTCCCTAGTCCTCACAATGCTCCATGACCCCTATCATCACAACACTCCATGAATATTTTCCGCCCAGTGCTCCATGACCCTTGTCATCACAATGATCCATGCCCTTGTCATCCCAATGCTCCATGACCCCTGTATTCAAAATGCTCCGTGACGCTTGTCATCACAGTGCTCCATGACACATGTCATCACAATGCTCCATGCCTTTGTCAGCAAAATGCTACATGACTTTTCCATTACAATGCTCTATGCCCTTGTCATCAAAATACTCCATTTCCATTGTCATCACAATCCTCCATGAAACTTGGGATCACAATGCTTCATGCCCTTGTCATCACAATGCTCCCTGCTCCTTGAAATCAAAATGATCCATGACCTCTGTCATCACAATATTCCAAACCCTTGTGATCACAAAGTTCCATAACACTTGTCGTCACAATGCTCCTTGATGCCTGTCATCACTATACTCCATGCTATTTTCATCACAATGCTCCATGACCTTTTTCATCACAATTCTCAATACACTTGTCATCACAATGCTCCCTGACACTTGTCATCAGAATGCTCCTTGAACCCTGTTACGAAAAGGCTCCATGCCTTTTTCATCACAATGCCCCATGCCGTTTTCATCAAAATGATCCATGCCATTGTCATCAAAATACTCCACAAGCTTGTCATCAGAATGCTCCATGACACTTGTCATTACAATTCTCCACGCAATTGTCAGCACAATGCTCCCTGATCCTTGTCATCACAGTGCTCCAAGCCATTGTCATCACAATGCTCCATTACTTTTGTCATCAGAATCCTCCATGACACTTGGCATCACAATGCTCCATGCCATTGTCATCACAATGGGCCATTACATATGTCATCACAATGCTCCCTGACACCTGTCTTCACAATACTGCTTGGCCTGGTCATCACAATGCTCCATGCCTTTGTCATCACAATGCGCCATTCTAACTGTCATCACAATAATACATGAAACTTATTAGACCAATGTTCCATGCCCTTGTCATCACAATGCTCCATGCCCTTGTTATCACAATGCTCCATGACCCCTGTCATCACAATGCTCCGTGACTCCAATCATCACAATGCTTCATGAACTTTGTCATCACAATGGTTCATGCCCTGGTCATCAAGAGCCTCTGTGACCTTTTTAATCACAATGCTCCATGAACTTTTCATCACAATGCTCTTTGACCCTTGTCATCACAATGCTCCATGCGCTTGGCAGCACAGTGCTCCAAGACACATGTCATCACAATGCACCATGTGCTTGGCATCACAGTGCTCCACAATCTTGTCATCACAATGCTCCATAAAATTTGTCATCACAACTCTCCATGCACTTCTCATCAAAATGCTCTCTCACCACTGATATCACAATGCTACATCACTATTTGTCACAATACTCCGTCACTCCTGTCATCACAATGCTACATGCACTTATCATCACAATGTTTGTTGACCCCTGACATCACATTGTTCCATAACACCTGTCATCAAAATGTTCCATGACACTTTTCAGCAAATTGCTCAAAGACCCTGTCATCAGAATGTTCCCTGCCTTTCTCATCACAATGCACAACGCCCTTGCCATCAAAATGCTCCATGACCTTTGTCATCACAAAGATCCATGACCCTTGGTATCACAATGCTCCATGTCTTTGTCATCACAATGCTCCATGCACACTCTCATCACATTGCTCCATGCCCTTGTCTTCACAAAGCTCCATGACACATGTCATCAGAATGCTCCATGGCCTTCTCATCACAATGATCCATGCCCTTGCCATCACAATGCTCCATTACCACTCTCATAACAATGCTCCATGACCACTGCCATCACGATGTTCCATGGCCTTGTCATCACAATGCTCCATGACCCTTCTCATAACACTGCTCCAAGAACCCTGTAATCACAATGCTCTATCCCCCTTTTCATCTCAGTGATCCATGAACCCTGTCATCACAATGCACCATGCCCATCACGATAATGCTTCATGCTATTGTCATCACAATGAAATCAAATCGCTCCATGCCCTCTGTCATAACAATGCTCCAAACCCTTGTGATCGCAATATTCCATAACACTTGTCATCACAATGCCCCATGACGCTCGTCATCACAATTATCCATGGTCTTCTCATCACAATGCTCCATGACCATTGTCATCACAATGCTCAATACACTTGTCATCAAAATGCTCCCTGACACTTGTTGTCTGTATGCTCCTTGAACCCTGTCATGACAAGGCTCCATGCCTACTTCATCACAATGATCCATGCAATTTTCATCACAATGCTCCAAGACCCATGTAATCACAATGCTCCATGCCCTTATCATCACAAAGCTCGATGACGCATGCCATCAGAATGCTCCTTGGACTTCTCCTCACAATGCTCCATGCCCTTGTCATCACAATGTTCCAAGACCCTTTTCATCAGTATGCTCCATGAGACTTGTCATCACAAGGCTCCATGGTTTTGTCATCACAATGATCAAGGAACTTGTCATCACAATGCTTCACGACCTTGTCATGAAAATTCTCAATGGCCATTCTCATCATAATGCTCCAAGACATAGTAATCACGATGCTCCATTATATTTTTCATCACAATTCTCCATTTCATTTGGCATCACTATACTCCCTGCCATTGTCATCGCAATGGACCACGACATATGTCATCACAATGCTCCCTGACACCTGTTTTCACAATACACCATGACCTTCTCTACACCATGATCCATGCCCTTGTCATCACAATGCACCATGTCCACTGTCATCACAATAATCTATGAATCTTGTCAGACAAATGCTCCATGCTCCTGTCATCACAATGCTCCATGCCCTTGTCATCACAATGCTCCATGACTTGTCATCACAATCCTCCATGACCCATGACACATGTATCACAGTGTTCCATGCCCTAGTCATCACAATGCTCCAAGACCCCTGTAATCACAATGCTCCATGCCCCTTTTCATCAGAATGCTCCATGAGACTTGTCATGAGAAGTCTCCATGGTCTTCTCATCACAATGCTCCTGGACCTTGTTATCACCATGCTCCATTCCCTTCTCATCACAATGCTCCATGACCCCTGTCATCACAATAATCCATGAATATTTTCAGCCCAATGCTCCAAGACCTATTCATCACAATGCTCCATGGCCAATATCATCACAATGCTCCATGACCACTGTCATCACAACAATCCATGACACCCGACAACACAATGATCCGTGACTCTTGTCATCACAATGCTCCATTCCATAGTCATCACAATGCTCCATGACACCAGTCATCACAACACTCCATGAACATTATCAGCCCAGTGCTCCATGACCCTTGTCATCACAGTGATCCATGCCCTTGTCATCCCAATGCTCCATGACCCCTGTATTCACAATGCTCCATGACACATGTCATCACAATGCTCCATGCCTTTGTCAGCAAAATGCTACATGACCTTGTCATTACAATGCTCTATGCGCTTGTCATCACAATACACCATTTCCATTGTCATCACAATCCTCCATGAAACTTGGGATCACATTGCTTCATGCCCTTGTCCTCACAATGCTCCATGCTCCTTGAAATCAAAATGATCCATTACCTCTGTCATAACAATGCACCATGACCCCTGCCATCACAATGTTCCATGGCCTAGTCATCACAAGGTTCCATGACACTTGTCATCACAATGCTGAAGGCCCCTGTAATCACAATGCTCCTTGCCCTTGTCATCACAAAGCTCCATGACGCTTGTCATCAGAACGTTCCATGGCCTTCTCATCACAATGCTCCATGCCCTTGTCATCACAATGCTCCAAGACCTTTGTAAACACAATGCTCCATGCCCCTTTTCATCTCAATGCTCCATGAACCCTGCCATCACAATGCACCATGCCCATCATCGTAATGCTTCAGGCTATTGTCATCACAATGAAATCAATATTCTCCATGAACTCTGTCATCATAATGCTCCAAACAATTGTGATCACAATGTTCCATAACACTTATCATCACAACACCCCATGACGCTCATCATCACACTTATCCATGGACTTCTCTTCACAATGCTCCATGATCTTTGTCATCAAAATGCTCAATACACTTGTCATCACAAGGCTCCCTGACACTTGTCGTCAGTATGCTCCTTGAACCCTGTCATGACAAGGCTCCATGCCTTTGTCATCACAATAATCCATGCCCTTTTCATCACAATGCTCCAAGATCCCTGTAATCACAATGATCCATGCCCTTGTCAGCAAAAAGCTCCATGACGCATGACATCAGAATGCTTCATGGCCTTCTCACCATAATGCTCCATGCCCTTGTCATCACAATGCTCCAAGACCCCTGTAATCACAATGTTCCATCTCCCTTTTCATCAGAATTCTCCATGAGATTTGTCATCACAATGCTCCATGCTCTTCTCCTCACAATGCTCCAGGACCTTGTCATCACCATGCTCCATTCCCTTGTCATCACAATGCTCCATGACCCCTGTCATCACAGTAGTCCATTAACATTTTCAGCCCAGTGCTCCACGACCTACTCATCACAATGCTCCAAGGCCACTATCTTCACAATGCTCCATGACCACTGTTATCACAACACTCCATGACAACTGACAACAAAATGATCTGGGATTCTTTTCATCACAATGCTCCATTCCCTAGTCCTCACAATGCTCCATGACCCCTATCATCACAACACTCCATGAATATTTTCCGCCCAGTGCTCCATGACCCTTGTCATCACAATGATCCATGCCCTTGTCATCCCAATGCTCCATGACCCCTGTATTCAAAATGCTCCGTGACGCTTGTCATCACAGTGCTCCATGACACATGTCATCACAATGCTCCATGCCTTTGTCAGCAAAATGCTACATGACTTTTCCATTACAATGCTCTATGCCCTTGTCATCAAAATACTCCATTTCCATTGTCATCACAATCCTCCATGAAACTTGGGATCACAATGCTTCATGCCCTTGTCATCACAATGCTCCCTGCTCCTTGAAATCAAAATGATCCATGACCTCTGTCATCACAATATTCCAAACCCTTGTGATCACAAAGTTCCATAACACTTGTCGTCACAATGCTCCTTGATGCCTGTCATCACTATACTCCATGCTATTTTCATCACAATGCTCCATGACCTTTTTCATCACAATTCTCAATACACTTGTCATCACAATGCTCCCTGACACTTGTCATCAGAATGCTCCTTGAACCCTGTTACGAAAAGGCTCCATGCCTTTTTCATCACAATGCCCCATGCCGTTTTCATCAAAATGATCCATGCCATTGTCATCAAAATACTCCACAAGCTTGTCATCAGAATGCTCCATGACACTTGTCATTACAATTCTCCACGCAATTGTCAGCACAATGCTCCCTGATCCTTGTCATCACAGTGCTCCAAGCCATTGTCATCACAATGCTCCATTACTTTTGTCATCAGAATCCTCCATGACACTTGGCATCACAATGCTCCATGCCATTGTCATCACAATGGGCCATTACATATGTCATCACAATGCTCCCTGACACCTGTCTTCACAATACTGCTTGGCCTGGTCATCACAATGCTCCATGCCTTTGTCATCACAATGCGCCATTCTAACTGTCATCACAATAATACATGAAACTTATTAGACCAATGTTCCATGCCCTTGTCATCACAATGCTCCATGCCCTTGTTATCACAATGCTCCATGACCCCTGTCATCACAATGCTCCGTGACTCCAATCATCACAATGCTTCATGAACTTTGTCATCACAATGGTTCATGCCCTGGTCATCAAGAGCCTCTGTGACCTTTTTAATCACAATGCTCCATGAACTTTTCATCACAATGCTCTTTGACCCTTGTCATCACAATGCTCCATGCGCTTGGCAGCACAGTGCTCCAAGACACATGTCATCACAATGCACCATGTGCTTGGCATCACAGTGCTCCACAATCTTGTCATCACAATGCTCCATAAAATTTGTCATCACAACTCTCCATGCACTTCTCATCAAAATGCTCTCTCACCACTGATATCACAATGCTACATCACTATTTGTCACAATACTCCGTCACTCCTGTCATCACAATGCTACATGCACTTATCATCACAATGTTTGATGACCCCTGACATCACATTGTTCCATAACACCTGTCATCAAAATGTTCCATGACACTTTTCAGCAAATTGCTCAAAGACCCTGTCATCAGAATGTTCCCTGCCTTTCTCATCACAATGCACAACGCCCTTGCCATCAAAATGCTCCATGACCTTTGTCATCACAAAGATCCATGACCCTTGGTATCACAATGCTCCATGTCTTTGTCATCACAATGCTCCATGCACACTCTCATCACATTGCTCCATGCCCTTGTCTTCACAAAGCTCCATGACACATGTCATCAGAATGCTCCATGGCCTTCTCATCACAATGATCCATGCCCTTGCCATCACAATGCTCCATTACCACTCTCATAACAATGCTCCATGACCACTGCCATCACGATGTTCCATGGCCTTGTCATCACAATGCTCCATGACCCTTCTCATAACACTGCTCCAAGAACCCTGTAATCACAATGCTCTATCCCCCTTTTCATCTCAGTGATCCATGAACCCTGTCATCACAATGCACCATGCCCATCACGATAATGCTTCATGCTATTGTCATCACAATGAAATCAAATCGCTCCATGCCCTCTGTCATAACAATGCTCCAAACCCTTGTGATCGCAATATTCCATAACACTTGTCATCACAATGCCCCATGACGCTCGTCATCACAATTATCCATGGTCTTCTCATCACAATGCTCCATGACCATTGTCATCACAATGCTCAATACACTTGTCATCAAAATGCTCCCTGACACTTGTTGTCTGTATGCTCCTTGAACCCTGTCATGACAAGGCTCCATGCCTACTTCATCACAATGATCCATGCAATTTTCATCACAATGCTCCAAGACCCATGTAATCACAATGCTCCATGCCCTTATCATCACAAAGCTCGATGACGCATGCCATCAGAATGCTCCTTGGACTTCTCCTCACAATGCTCCATGCCCTTGTCATCACAATGTTCCAAGACCCTTTTCATCAGTATGCTCCATGAGACTTGTCATCACAAGGCTCCATGGTTTTGTCATCACAATGATCAAGGAACTTGTCATCACAATGCTTCACGACCTTGTCATGAAAATTCTCAATGGCCATTCTCATCATAATGCTCCAAGACATAGTAATCACGATGCTCCATTATATTTTTCATCACAATTCTCCATTTCATTTGGCATCACTATACTCCCTGCCATTGTCATCGCAATGGACCACGACATATGTCATCACAATGCTCCCTGACACCTGTTTTCACAATACACCATGACCTTCTCTACACCATGATCCATGCCCTTGTCATCACAATGCACCATGTCCACTGTCATCACAATAATCTATGAATCTTGTCAGACAAATGCTCCATGCTCCTGTCATCACAATGCTCCATGCCCTTGTCATCACAATGCTCCATGACTTGTCATCACAATCCTCCATGACCCATGACACATGTATCACAGTGTTCCATGCCCTAGTCATCACAATGCTCCAAGACCCCTGTAATCACAATGCTCCATGCCCCTTTTCATCAGAATGCTCCATGAGACTTGTCATGAGAAGTCTCCATGGTCTTCTCATCACAATGCTCCTGGACCTTGTTATCACCATGCTCCATTCCCTTCTCATCACAATGCTCCATGACCCCTGTCATCACAATAATCCATGAATATTTTCAGCCCAATGCTCCAAGACCTATTCATCACAATGCTCCATGGCCAATATCATCACAATGCTCCATGACCACTGTCATCACAACAATCCATGACACCCGACAACACAATGATCCGTGACTCTTGTCATCACAATGCTCCATTCCATAGTCATCACAATGCTCCATGACACCAGTCATCACAACACTCCATGAACATTATCAGCCCAGTGCTCCATGACCCTTGTCATCACAGTGATCCATGCCCTTGTCATCCCAATGCTCCATGACCCCTGTATTCACAATGCTCCATGACACATGTCATCACAATGCTCCATGCCTTTGTCAGCAAAATGCTACATGACCTTGTCATTACGATGCTCTATGCGCTTGTCATCACAATACTCCATTTCCATTGTCATCACAATCCTCCATGAACCTTGGGATCACATTGCTTCATGCCCTTGTCCTCACAATGCTCCATGCTCCTTGAAATCAAAATGATCCATGACCTCTGTCATCACAATGCTCCAAACCCTTGTGATCACAATGTTCCATAACACTTGTCTTCACAACGCTCCATGATGCTTGTCATCACAATACTCCATGCTCTTTTCATCACATTGCTCCATGACCTTTGTCATCACAATTCTCAATACACTTGTCATCACAAGGCTCCCTGACACTTGTCACCAGTATGCTCCTTGAACCCTGTCAGGAAAAGGCTCCATGCCTTTTTCATCACAATGCCCCATGCCGTTTTCATCACAATGCTCCATGCCATTGTCATCAAAATACTCCACAAGCTTGTCATCAGAATGCTCCATGACCCTTGTCATCACATTTCTCCATGCACTTGTCAGCACAATGCTCCCTGACCCTTGTCATCACAATGCTCCAAGCCATTGTCATCACAATGCTCCATTACCTTTGCCATCAGAATCCTCCATGACACTTGGCATCCCAATGCTCCATGCCATTGTCATCACAATGGGCCATTACATATGTCATCACAATGCTCCCTGACACCTGTCTTCACAATACTGCATGACCTGGCCATCACAATGCTCCATGCCCTTGTCATCACAATGTGCCATTCCAACTGTCATCGCAATAATCCATGAAACTTATTAGACCAATGCTCCTTGCCCTGGTCATCACAATGCTCCATGCCCTTGTTATCACAATGCTCCATGACCCCTGCCATCACAATGCTCTGTGACTCCAGTCATCACAATGCTTCATGACCTTTGTCACCACAATGGGCCATGCCCTCGTCATCATCACTCTCTGTGAGCTTTTTAACCAAAATGATCCATGAACTTTTCATCACAATGCTCTTTGACCCTTGTCATCACAATGCTCTATGCCTTTCTCAGCAAAATGCTCCATGACCCTTGTCATCACAATGCTCCATGCGCTTGTCAGCACAATGCTCCATGACACATGTCATCACAGTGTTCCATGACCCCTGTCATCACAATGCTCCGTGACTCCAGTCATCACAATGCTTCATAACGTTTGTCATCACAATGATCCATGCCCGTGTCATCACAAGGTTCTGTGACCTTTGTAACCACAATGCTCCATGAACTTTTCATCACAATTCACAGTGACCGTTGTCATCACAATGCTCCATGTCTTTGTCAGAACAATGCTCCATGACCATTGTCTTCACAATGTGCCACGCGCATTTCATCACAACGGTCCACAACCTTGTCATTGCAATGCTCCATAAACCCTGTAATCACAATGGTCCATGCACTTCTCATCAAAATGCTCTCTCACCAGAGATATCACAGTGTTCCATGACTAGCCATCACAATACACCCTCACCCCTATAATCACAATATTCCATGACCCTGTCATCACACTGCTACATCCCCTTATCATCACAATGTTCCATGACCCCTGACATCACAATGTTCCATAACCCCTGTCATCAAAATGCTCCATGATCCTTTTCATCCCAAAGCTCCAATACCCCTGACATCACAATGTTCTATAACACCTGCCATCAAAATATTCCATTACACTTTTCATCAAATTGCTGCATGGCCCGGTCATCAAAATGCTCCCTGCACTTCTCATCACAATGCACCATGCCCTTGTCATCAAAATGCTCCATGACTTGTCATCACAAAACTCCATGACCCTTGGCATCACAATGCTCCATGTCATTGTCATCACAATGCTCCATGAACCCTCTCATAACATTGCTCAATGCCCTTGTCATCACAAAGCTCCATGACACTTGTCATCACAATGCTCGATGCCCTTCTCATCGCAATGCTCCATGCCCTTGTCATTACAATCCTGCATAACCCATGTATCATAGTGTTCCGTACCCTTGTCATCACAATGCTCCATGCCCACTCTCATCACAATAATCCATGAAACATTTCAGACCAATGTTCCATGCCCTTCTCATCACAATGCTCCATTACCTCTGTCATAACAATGCACCATGACCCCTGCCATCACAATGTTCCACGGACTAGTCATCACAAGGTTCCATGACACTTGTCATCACAATGCTGAAGGCCCCTGTAATCACAATGCTCCTTGCCCTTGTCATCACAAAGCTCCATGACGCTTGTCATCAGAAAGTTCCATGGCCTTCTCATCACAATGCTCCATGCCCTTGTCATCACAATGCTCCAAGACCTTTGTAAACACAATGCTCCATGCCCCTTTTCATCTCAATGCTCCATGAACCCTGCCATCACAATGCACCATGCCCGTCATCATAATGCTTCAGGCTATTGTCATCAAAATGAAATCAATATTCTCCATGAACTCTGTCATCATAATGCTCCAAACAATTGTGATCACAATGTTCCATAACACTTATCATCACAACACCCCATGACGCTCATCATCACACTTATCCATGGTCTTCTCTTCACAATGCTCCATGATCTTTGTCATCACAATGCTCAATACACTTGTCATCACAAGGCTCCCTGACACTTGTCGTCAGTATGCTCTTTGAACCCTGTCATGACAAGGCTCCATGCCTTTGTCATCACAATAATCCATGCCCTTGTCATCACAATGCTCCAAGACCCCTGTAATCACAATGCTCCATCCCCCTTTTCATCAGAATGCTCCATGAGACTTGTCATCACAAGTCTCCATGGTTTTCTCCTCACAATGCTCCAGGACCTTGTCATCACCATGCTCCATTCCCTTGTCATCACAATGCTCCATGACCCCTGTCATCACAGTAGTCCATAAACATTTTCAGCCCAATGCTCCACGACCTACTCATCACAATGCTCCATGGCCAATATCTTCACAATGCTCCATGACCACTGTTATCACAACACTCCATGACAACTGACAACACAATGATCTGGGACTCTTGTCATCACAATGCTCCATTCCCTAGTCATCACAATGCTCCATGACCCCTGTCATCACAACACTCCATGAACGTTTTCCGCCCAGTGCTCCATGACACTTGTCATCACAATGATCCATGCCCTTGTCATCCCAATGCTCCATGACCCCTGTATTCACAATGCTCCGTGACGCTTGGCATCACAGTGCTCCATGACACATGTCATCACAATGCTCCATGCCTTTGTCAGCAAAATGCTACATGACCTTTCCATTACAATGCTCTATGCGCTTGTCATCAAAATACTCCATTTCCATTGTCATCACAATCCTCCATGAACCTTGGGATCACATTGCTTCATGCCCTTGTCATCACAATGCTCCCTGCTCCTTGAAATCAAAATGATCCATGACCTCTGTCATCACAATAATCCAAACCCTTCTGATCACAAAGTTCCATAACACTTGTCATCACAACGCTCCATGATGCCTGTCATCACTATACTCCATGCTCTTTTCATCACAATGCTCCATGACCTTTGTCATCACAATTCTCAATACACTTGTCATCACAATGCTCCCTGACACTTGTCATCAGAATGCTCCTTGAACCCTGTCACGAAAAGGCTCCATGCCTTTTTCATCACAATGCCCCATGCCGTTTTCATCAAAATGATCCATGCCATTGTCATCAAAATACTCCACAAGCTTGTCATCAGAATGCTCCATGACACTTGTCATTACAATTCTCCACGCACTTGTCAGCACAGTGCTCCCTGACCCTTGTCATCACAATGCTCCAAGCCATTGTCATCACAATGCTCCATTACTTTTGTCATCAGAATCCTCCATGACACTTGGCATCACTATGCTCCATGCCATTGTCATCACAATGGGCCATTACATATGTCATCACAATGCTCCCTGACACCTGTCTTCACAATACTGCATGGCCTGGTCATCACAATGCTCCATGCCGTTGTCATCACAATGCGCCATTCTAACTGTCATCACAATAATCCATGAAACTTATTAGACCAATGTTCCATGCCCTTGTCATCACAATGCTCCATGCCCTTGTTATCACAATGCTCCATGACCCCTGCCATCACAATGCTCTGTGACTCCAGTCATCAAAATGCTTCATGACCTTTGTCATCACAATGGTCCATGCCCTGGTCATCAACAGTCTCTGTGACCTTTTTAACCACAATGCTCCATGAACTTTTCATCACAATGCTCTTTGACCCTTGTCATCACAATGCTCCATGCGCTTGGCAGCACAATGCTCCATGACACATGTCATCACAGTGCACCATGTGCTTGTCATCACAGTGCTCCACAATCTTGTCATCACAATGCTCCATAAAATTTGTCATCACAATGCTCCATGCACTTCTCATCAAAATGCTCTCTCACCACTGATATCACAATGCTACATCACTATTTGTCACAATACTCCGTCACTCCTGTCATCACAATGCTATATGCACTTATCATCACAATGTTCGATGACCCCTGACATCACAGTGTTCCATAACACCTGTCATCAAAATGTTCCATGACACTTTTCATCAAATTGCTCAAAGACCCTGTCATCAGAATGTTCCCTGCCTTTCTCATCACAATGCACAACGCCCTTGCCATCAAAATGCTCCATGACCTTTGTCATCACAAAGATCCATGACCCTTGGCATCACAATGTTCCATGCCCTTGTCATCACAATGCTCCATGACTTGTCATCACAATCCTCCATGACCCATGGCACATGTATCACAGTGTTCCATGCCCTAGTCATCACAATGCTCCAAGACCCCTGTAATCACAATGCTCCATGCCCCTTTTCATCAGAATGCTCCATGAGACTTGTCATGAGAAGTCTCCATGGTCTTCTCATCACAATGCTCCTGGACCTTGTCATCACCATGCTCCATTCCCTTCTCATCACAATGCTCCATGACCCCTGTCATCACAATAATCCATGAATATTTTCAGTCCAATGCTCCAAGACCTATTCATCACAATGCTCCATGGCCAATATCATCACAATGCTCCATGACCACTGTCATCACAACACTCCATGACACCCGACAACACAATGATCCGCGACTCTTGTCATCACAATGATCCATTCCATAGTCATCACAATGCTCCATGACACCTGTCATCACAACACTCCATGAACATTATCAGCCCAGTGCTCCATGACCCTTGTCATCACAATGATCCATGCCCTTGTCATCCCAATGCTCCATGACCCCTGTATTCACAATGCTCCGTGACGCTTGTCATCACAGTGCTCCATGACACATGTCATCACAATGCTCCATGCCTTTGTCAGCAAAATGCTACATGACCTTGTCATTACGATGCTCTATGCGCTTGTCATCACAATACTCCATTTCCATTGTCATCACAATCCTCCATGAACCTTGGGATCACATTGCTTCATGCCCTTGTCCTCACAATGCTCCATGCTCCTTGAAATCAAAATGATCCATGACCTCTGTCATCACAATGCTCCAAACCCTTGTGATCACAATGTTCCATAACACTTGTCTTCACAACGCTCCATGATGCTTGTCATCACAATACTCCATGCTCTTTTCATCACATTGCTCCATGACCTTTGTCATCACAATTCTCAGTACACTTTTCCTCACAAGGCTCCCTGACACTTGTCACCAGTATGCTCCTTGAACCCTGTCAGGAAAAGGCTCCATGCCTTTTTCATCACAATGCCCCATGCCGTTTTCATCACAATGCTCCATGCCATTGTCATCAAAATACTCCACAAGCTTGTCATCAGAATGCTCCATGACCCTTGTCATCACATTTCTCCATGCACTTGTCAGCACAATGCTCCCTGACCCTTGTCATCACAATGCTCCAAGCCATTGTCATCACAATGCTCCATTACCTTTGCCATCAGAATCCTCCATGACACTTGGCATCCCAATGCTCCATGCCATTGTCATCACAATGGGCCATTACATATGTCATCACAATGCTCCCTGACACCTGTCTTCACAATACTGCATGACCTGGCCATCACAATGCTCCATGCCCTTGTCATCACAATGCACCATTCCAACTGTCATCGCAATAATCCATGAAACTTATTAGACCAATGCTCCTTGCCCTGGTCATCACAATGCTCCATGCCCTTGTTATCACAATGCTCCATGACCCCTGCCTTCACAATGCTCTGTGACTCCAGTCATCACAATGCTTCATGACCTTTGTCACCACAATGGGCCATGCCCTCGTCATCATCACTCTCTGTGAGCTTTTTAACCAAAATGATCCATGAACTTTTCATCACAATGCTCTTTGACCCTTGTCATCACAATGCTCTATGCCTTTCTCAGCACAATGCTCCATGACCCTTGTCATCACAATGCTCCATGCGCTTGTCAGCACAATGCTCCATGACACATGTCATCACAATGCTCCATGACCCCTGTCATCACAATGCTCCGTGACTCCAGTCATCACAATGCTTCATAACGTTTGTCATCACAATGATCCATGCCCGTGTCATCACAAGGTTCTGTGACCTTTGTAACCACAATGCTCCATGAACTTTTCATCACAATTCACAGTGACCGTTGTCATCACAATGCTCCATGTCTTTGTCAGAACAATGCTCCATGACCATTGTCTTCACAATGTGCCACACGCATTTCATCACAACGGTCCACAACCTTGTCATTGCAATGCTCCATAAACCCTGTAATCACAATGGTCCATGCACTTCTCATCAAAATGCTCTCTCACCAGAGATGTCACAGTGTTCCATGACTAGCCATCACAATACACCCTCACCCCTATAATCACAAGGTTCCATGACCCTGTCATCACAATGCTACATACCCTTATCATCACAATGTTCCATGACCCCTGACATCACAATGTTCCATAACCTCTGTCATCAAAATGCTCCATGATCCTTTTCATCCCAAAGCTCCAATACCCCTGACATCACAATGTTCTATAACACCTGCCATCAAAATATTCCATTACACTTTTCATCAAATTGCTGCATGTCCCGGTCATCAAAATGCTCCCTGCACTTCTCATCACAATGCACCATGCCCTTGTCATCAAAATGCTCCATGACTTGTCATCACAAAACTCCATGACCCTTGGCATCACAATGCTCCATGTCATTGTCATCACAATGCTCCACGAACCCTCTCATAACATTGCTCAATGCCCTTGTCATCACAAAGCTCCATGACACTTGTCATCACAATGCTCGATGCCCTTCTCATCGCAATGCTCCATGCCCTTGTCATTACAATCCTGCATGACCCATGTATCATAGTGTTCCGTACCCTTGTCATCACAATGCTCCATGCCCACTCTCATCACAATAATCCATGAAACATTTCAGACCAATGTTCCATGCCCTTCTCATCACAATGCTCCATTACCTCTGTCATAACAATGCACCATGACCCCTGCCATCACAATGTTCCACGGACTAGTCATCACAAGGTTCCATGACACTTGTCATCACAATGCTGAAGGCCCCTGTAATCACAATGCTCCTTGCCCTTGTCATCACAAAGCTCCATGACGCTTGTCATCAGAAAGTTCCATGGCCTTCTCATTACAATGCTCCATGCCCTTGTCATCACAATGCTCCAAGACCTTTGTAAACACAATGCTCCATGCCCCTTTTCATCTCAATGCTCCATGAACCCTGCCATCACAATGCACCATGCCCATCATCGTAATGCTTCAGGCTATTGTCATCACAATGAAATCAATATTCTCCATGAACTCTGTCATCATAATGCTCCAAACAATTGTGATCACAATGTTCCATAACACTTATCATCACAACACCCCATGACGCTCATCATCACAATTATCCATGGTCTTCTCTTCACAATGCTCCATGATCTTTGTCATCACAATGCTCAATTCACTTGTCATCACAAGGCTCCCTGACACTTGTCGTCAGTATGCTCCTTGAAACCTGTCATGACAAGGCTCCATGCCTTTGTCATCACAATAATCCATGCCCTTGTCATCACAATGCTCCAAGACCCCTGTAATCACAATGCTCCATCCCCCTTTTCATCAGAATGCTCCATGAGACTTGTCATCACAAGTCTCCATGGTCTTCTCCTCACAATGCTCCAGGACCTTGTCATCACCATGCTCCATTCCCTTGTCATCACAATGCTCCATGACCCCTGTCATCACAGTAGTCCATTAACATTTTCAGCCTAATGCTCCACGACCTACTCATCACAATGCTCCATGGCCAATATCTTCACAATGCTCCATGACCACTGTTATCACAACACTCCATGACAACTGACAACAAAATGATCTGGGACTCTTGTCATCACAATGCTCCATTCCCTAGTCATCACAATGCTCCATGACCCCTGCCATCACAATGCTCTGTGACTCCAGTCATCACAATGCTTCATGACCTTTGTCATCACAATGGACCATGCCCTGGTCATCAACAGTCTCTGTGACCATTTTAACCACAATGCTCCATGAACTTTTCATCACAATGCTCTTTGACCCTTGTCATCACAATGCTCCAAGCCATTGTCATCACAATGCTCCATTACTTTTGTCATCAGAATCCTCCATGACACTTGGCATCACTATGCTCCATGCCATTGTCATCACAATGGGCCATTACATATGTCATCACAATGCTCCCTGACACCTGTCTTCACAATACTGCATTGCCTGGTCATCACAATGCTTCATGCCATTGTCATCACAATGCGCCATTCTAACTGTCATCACAATAATCCATGAAACTTATTAGACCAATGTTCCATGCCCTTGTCATCACAATGCTCCATGCCCTTGTTATCACAATGCTCCATGACGCCAGAAATCACAATGCTCCGTGACTCCAATCATCACAATGCTTCATGACCTTTGTCATCACAATGGTCCATGCCCTCGTCATCAACAGTCTCTGTGACCTTTTTAACCACAATGCTCCATGAACTTTTCATCACAATGCTCTTTGACCCTTGTCATCACAATGCTCCATGCGCTTGGCAGCAAAATGCTCCATGACACATGTCATCAAAATGCACCATGTGCTTGTCATCACAGTGCTCCACAATCTTGTCATCACAATGCTCCATGCACTTCTCATCAAAATGCTCTCTCACCACTGATATCACAATGCTACATCACTATTTGTCACAATACTCCGTCACTCCTGTCATCACAATGCTATATGCACTAATCATCACAATGTTCGATGACCCCTGACATCACAATGTTCCATAACACCTGTCATCAAAATGTTCCATGACACTTTTCATCAAATTGCTCAAAGACCCTGTCATCAGAATGTTCCCTGCCTTTCTCATCACAATGCACAACGCCCTTGCCATCAAAATGCTCCATGACCTTTGTCATCACAAAGATCCATGACCCTTGGCATCACAATGCTCCATGCCCTTGTCATCACAATGCTCCATGACTTGTCATCACAATCCTCCATGACCCATGGCACATGTATCACAGTGTTCCATGCCCTAGTCATCACAATGCTCCAAGACCCCTGTAATCACAATGCTCCATGCCCCTTTTCATCAGAATGCTCCATGAGACTTGTCATGAGAAGTCTCAATGGTCTTCTCATCACAATGCTCCTGGACCTTGTCATCACCATGCTCCATTCCCTTCTCATCACAATGCTCCATGACCCCTGTCATCACAATAATCCATGAATATTTTCAGCCCAATGCTCCAAGACCTATTCATCACAATGCTCCATGGCCAATATCATCACAATGCTCCATGACCACTGTCATCACAACACTCCATGACACCCGACAACACAATGATCCGCGACTCTTATCATCACAATGCTCCATTCCATAGTCATCACAATGCTCCATGACACCTGTCATCACAACACTCCATGAACATTATCAGCCCAGTGCTCCATGACACTTGTCATCACAATGATCCATGCCCTTGTCATCCCAATGCTCCATGACCCCTGTATTCACAATGCTCCGTGACGCTTGTCATCACAGTGCTCCATGACACATGTCATCACAATGCTCCATGCCTTTGTCAGCAAAATGCTACATGACCTTGTCATTACGATGCTCTATGCGCTTGTCATCACAATACTCCATTTCCATTGTCATCACAATCCTCCATGAACCTTGGGATCACATTGCTTCATGCCCTTGTCCTCACAATGCTCCATGCTCCTTGAAATCAAAATGATCCATGACCTCTGTCATCACAATGCTCCAAACCCTTGTGATCACAATGTTCCATAACACTTGTCTTCACAACGCTCCATGATGCTTGTCATCACAATACTCCATGCTCTTTTCATCACATTGCTCCATGACCTTTGTCATCACAATTCTCAATACACTTGTCCTCACAAGGCTCCCTGACACTTGTCACCAGTATGCTCCTTGAACCCTGTCAGGAAAAGGCTCCATGCCTTTTTCATCACAATGCCCCATGCCGTTTTCATCACAATGCTCCATGCCATTGTCATCAAAATACTCCACAAGCTTGTCATCAGAATGCTCCATGACCCTTGTCATCACATTTCTCCATGCACTTGTCAGCACAATGCTCCCTGACCCTTGTCATCACAATGCTCCAAGCCATTGTCATCACAATGCTCCATTACCTTTGCCATCAGAATCCTTCATGACACTTGGCATCCCAATGCTCCATGCCATTGTCATCACAATGGGCCATTACATATGTCATCACAATGCTCCCTGACACCTGTCTTCACAATACTGCATGACCTGGCCATCACAATGCTCCATGCCCTTGTCATCACAATGCGCCATTCCAACTGTCATCGCAATAATCCATGAAACTTATTAGACCAATGCTCCTTGCCCTGGTCATCACAATGCTCCATGCCCTTGTTATCACAATGCTCCATGACCCCTGCCATCACAATGCTCTGTGACTCCAGTCATCACAATGCTTCATGACATTTGTCACCACAATGGGCCATGCCCTCGTCATCATCACTCTCTGTGAGCTTTTTAACCAAAATGATCCATGAACTTTTCTTCACAATGCTCTTTGACCCTTGTCATCACAATGCTCTATGCCTTTCTCAGCACAATGCTCCATGACCCTTGTCATCACAATGCTCCATGCGCTTGTCAGCACAATGCTCCATGACACATGTCATCACAATGCTCCATGACCCCTGTCATCACAATGCTCCGTGACTCCAGTCATCACAATGCTTCATAACGTTTGTCATCACAATGATCCATGCCCGCGTCATCACAAGGTTCCTTGACCTTTGTAACCACAATGCTCCATGAACTTTTCATCACAATTCACAGTGACCCTTGTCATCACAATGCTCCATGTCTTTGTCAGAACAATGCTCCATGACCATTGTCTTCACAATGTGCCATGCGCATTTCATCACAACGGTCCACAACCTTGTCATTGCAATGCTCCATAGACCCTGTAATCACAATGGTCCATGCACTTCTCATCAAAATGCTCTCTCACCAGAGATATCACAGTGTTCCATGACTAGCCATCACAATACACCCTCACCCCTATAATCACAATGTTCCATGACCCTGTCATCACACTGCTACATCCCCTTATCATCACAATGTTCCATGACCCCTGACATCACAATGTTCCATAACCCCTGTCATCAAAATGCTCCATGATCCTTTTCATCCCAAAGCTCCAATACCCCTGACATCACAATGTTCTATAACACCTGCCATCAAAATATTCCATTACACTTTTCATCAAATTGCTGCATGGCCCGGTCATCAAAATGCTCCCTGCACTTCTCATCACAATGCACCATGCCCTTGTCATCAAAATGCTCCATGACTTGTCATCACAAAACTCCATGACCCTTGGCATCACAATGCTCCATGTCATTGTCATCACAATGCTCCATGAACCCTCTCATAACATTGCTCAATGCCCTTGTCATCACAAAGCTCCATGACACTTGTCATCACAATGCTCGATGCCCTTCTCATCGCAATGCTCCATGCCCTTGTCATTACAATCCTGCATGACCCATGTATCATAGTGTTCCGTACCCTTGTCATCACAATGCTCCATGCCCACTCTCATCACAATAATCCATGAAACATTTCAGACCAATGTTCCATGCCCTTCTCATCACAATGCTCCATTACCTCTGTCATAACAATGCACCATGACCGCTGCCATCACAATGTTCCACGGACTAGTCATCACAAGGTTCCATGACACTTGTCATCACAATGCTGAAGGCCCCTGTAATCACAATGCTCCTTGCCCTTGTCATCACAAAGCTCCATGACGCTTGTCATCAGAACGTTCCATGGCCTTCTCATCACAATGCTCCATGCCCTTGTCATCACAATGCTCCAAGACCTTTGTAAACACAATGCTCCATGCCCCTTTTCATCTCAATGCTCCATGAACCCTGCTATCACAATGCACCATGCCCATCATCGTAATGCTTCAGGCTATTGTCATCACAATGAAATCAATATTCTCCATGACCTCTGTCATCATAATGCTCCAAACACTTGTGATCACAATGTTCCATAACACTTATCATCACAACACCCCATGACGCTCATCATCACAATTATCCATGGTCTTCTCTTCACAATGCTCCATGATCTTTGTCATCACAATGCTCAATACACTTGTCATCACAAGGCTCCCTGACACTTGTCGTCAGTATGCTCCTTGAACCCTGTCATGACAAGGCTCCATGCCTTTGTCATCACAATAATCCATGCCCTTTTCATCACAATGCTCCAAGATCCCTGTAATCACAATGATCCATGCCCTTGTCAGCAAAAACCTCCATGACGCATGTCATCAGAATGCTTCATGGCCTTCTCATCATAATGCTCAATGTCCTTGTCATCACAATGCTCCAAGACCCCTGTAATCAAAATGCTCCATCCCCCTTTTCATCAGAATGCTCCATGAGACTTGTCATCACAAGTCTCCATGGTCTTCTCCTCACAATGCTCCAGGACCTTGTCATCACCATGCTCCATTCCCTTGTCATCACAATGCTCCATGACCCCTGTCATCACAGTAGTCCATAAACATTTTCAGCCCAATGCTCCACGACCTACTCATCACAGTGCTCCATGGCCAATATCTTCACAATTCTCCATGACCACTGTTATCACAACACTCCATGACAACTGACAACACAATGATCTGGGACTCTTGTCATCACAATGCTCAATTCCCTAGTCCTCACAATGCTCCATGACCCCTGTCATCACAACACTCCATGAATATTTTCTGCCCAGTGCTCCATGACACTTGTCATCACAATGATCCATGCCCTTGTCATCCCAATGCTCCATGACCCCTGTATTCACAATGCTCTGTGACGCTTGGCATCACAGTGCTCCATGACACATGTCATCACAATGCTCCATGCCTTTGTCAGCAAAATGCTACATGACCTTTCCATTACAATGCTCTATGCACTTGTCATCAAAATACTCCATTTCCATTGTCATCACAATCCTCCATGAACCTTGGGATCACATTGCTTCATGCCCTTGTCATCACAATGCTCCCTGCTCCTTGAAATCAAAATGATCCATGACCTCTCTCATCACAATAATCCAAACCCTTGTGATTACAAAGTTCTATAACACTTGTCATCACAACGCTCCATGATGCCAGTCATCACTATACTCCATGCTCTTTTCATCACAATGCTCCACGACCTTTGTCATCACAATTCTCAATACACTTGTCATCACAATGCTCCCTGACACTTGTCATCAGAATGCTCCTTGAACCTTGTCACGAAAAGGCTCCATGCCTTTTTCATCACAATGCCCCATGCCGTTTTCATCAAAATGATCCATGCCATTGTCATCAAAATACTCCACAAGCTTGTCATCAGAATGCTCCATGACACTTGTCATTACAATTCTCCACGCACTTGTCAGCACAGTGCTCCCTGACCCTTGTCATCACAATGCTCCAAGCCATTGTCATCACAATGCTCCATTACTTTTGTCATCGGAATCCTCCATGACACTTGGCATCACTATGCTCCATGCCATTGTCATCACAATGGGCCATTACATATGTCATCACAATGCTCCCTGACACCTGTCTTCACAATACTGCATGGCCTGGTCATCACAATGCTCCATGCCGTTGTCATCACAATGCGCCATTCTAACTGTCATCACAATAATCCATGAAACTTATTAGACCAATGTTCCATGCCCTTGTCATCACAATGCTCCATGCCCTTGTTATCACAATGCTCCATGACCCCTGTCATCACAATGCTCCGTGACTCCAGTCATCACAATGCTTCATGACCTTTGTCATCACAATGGTCCATGCCCTGGTCATCAACACTCTCTGTGACCTTTTTAACCACAATGCTCCATAAACTTTTCATCACAATGCTCTTTGACCCTTGTCATCACAAAGCTCCATGCGCTTGGCAGCACAATGCTCCATGACACATGTCATCACAATGCACCATGTGCTTGTCATCACACTGCTCCACAATCTTTTCATCACAATGCTCCATAAAATTTGTCATCACAATGCTCCATGCACTTCTCATCAAAATGCTCTCTCACCACTGATTTCACAATGCTACATCACTATTTGTCACAATACTCCATCACTCCTGTCATCACAATCCTATATGCACTTATCATCACAATGTTCGATGACCCCTGACATCACAATGTTCCATAACACCTGTCATCAATATGTTCCATGACATTTTTCATCAAATTGCTCAAAGACCCTGTCATCAGAATGTTCCCTGCCTTTCTCATCACAATGCACAACGCCCTTGCCATCAAAATGCTCCATGACCTTTGTCATCACAAAGATCCATGACCATTGGCATCACAATGCTCCATGCCCTTGTCATCACAATGCTCCAAGACCCCTGTAATCACAATGCTCCATGCCCCTTTTCATCAGAATGCTCCATGAGACTTGTCATGAGAAGTCTCCATGGTCTTCTCATCACAATGCTCCTGGACCTTGTCATCACCATGCTCCATTCCCTTCTCATCACAATACTCCATGACCCCTGTCATCACAATAATCCATGAATATTTTCAGCCCAATGCTCCAAGACCTATTCATCACAATGCTCCATGGCCAATATCATCAAAATGCTCCATGACCACTCTCATCACAACAATCCATGACACCCGACAACACAATGATCCGCGACTCTTGTCATCACAATGCTCCATTCCATAGTCATCACAATGCTCCATGACACCTGTCATCACAACACTCCATGAACATTATCAGCCCAGTGCTCCATGACCCTTGTCATCACAATGATCCATGCCCTTGTCATCCCAATGCTCCATGACCCCTGTATTCACAATGCTCCGTGACGCTTGTCATCACAGTGCTCCATGACACATGTCATCACAATGCTCCATGCCTTTGTCAGCAAAATGCTACATGACCTTGTCATTACAATGCTCTATGCGCTTCTCATCACAATACTCCATTTCCATTGTCATCACAATCCTCCATGAACCTTGGGATCACATTGCTTCATGCCCTTGTCCTCACAATGCTCCATGCTCCTTGAAATCAAAATGATCCATGACCTCTGTCATCACAATGCTCCAAACCCTTGTGATCACAATGTTCCATAACACTTGTCATCACAACGCTCCATGATGATTGTCATCACAATACTCCATGCTCTTTTCATCACAATGCTCCATGACCTTTGTCATCACAATTCTCAATACACTTGTCATCACAAGGCTCACTGACACTTGTCGTCAGAATGCTCCTTGAACCCTGTCAGGAAAAGGCTCCATGCCTTTTTCATCACAATGCCCCATGCCATTTTCATCACAATGCTCCATGCCATTGTCATCAAAATACTCCACAAGCTTGTCATCAGAATGCACCATGACCCTTGTCATCACATTTCTCCATGCACTTGTCAGCACAATGCTCCCTGACCCTTGTCATCACAATGCTCCAAGCCACTGTCATCACAATGCTCCATTACCTTTGCCATCAGAATCCTCCATGACACTTGGCATCCCAATGCTCCATGCTATTGTCATCACAATGGGCCATTACATATGTCATCACAATGCTCCCTGACACCTGTCTTCACAATACTGCATGACCTGGCCATCACAATGCTCCATGCCCTTGTCATCACAATGCGCCATTCCAACTGTCATCGCAATAATCCATGAAACTTATTAGACCAATGCTCCTTGCCCTGGTCATCACAATCCTCCATGCCCTTGTTATCACAATGCTCCATGACCCCTGCCATCACAATGCTCTGTGACTCCAGTCATCACAATGCTTCATGACCTTTGTCACCACAATGGGCCATGCCCTCGTCATCATCACTCTCTGTGAGCTTTTTAACCAAAATGATCCATGAACTTTTCTTCACAATGCTCTTTGACCCTTGTCATCACAATGCTCTATGCCTTTCTCAGCACAATGCTCCATGACCCTTGTCATCACAATGCTCCATGCGCTTGTCAGTACAATGCTCCATGACACATGTCATCAAAATGCTCCATGACCCCTGTCATCACAATGCTCCGTGACTCCAGTCATCACAATGCTTCATAACGTTTGTCATCACAATGATCCATGCCCGTGTCATCACAAGGTTCTGTGACCTTTGTAACCACAATGCTCCATGAACTTTTCATCACAATTCACAGTGACCGTTGTCATCACAATGCTCCATGTCTTTGTCAGAACAATGCTCCATGACCATTGTCTTCACAATGTGCCACACGCATTTCATCACAACGGTCCACAACCTTGTCATTGCAATGCTCCATAAACCTTGTAATCACAATGGTCCATGCACTTCTCATCAAAATGCTCTCTCACCAGAGATATCACAGTGTTCCATGACTAGCCATCACAATACACCCTCACCCCTATAATCACAAGGTTCCATGACCCTGTCATCACACTGCTACATCCCCTTATCATCACAATGTTCCATGACCCCTGACATCACAATGTTCCATAACCCCTGTCATGAAAATGCTCCATGATCCTTTTCATCCCTAAGCTCCAATACCCCTGACATCACAATGTTCTATAACACCTGCCATCAAAATATTCCATTACACTTTTCATCAAATTGCTGCATGGCCCGGTCATCAAAATGCTCCCTGCACTTCTCATCACAATGCACCATGCCCTTGTCATCAAAATGCTCGATGACTTGTCATCACAAAACTCCATGACCCTTGGCATCACAATGCTCCATGTCATTGTCATCACAATGCTCCATGAACCCTCTCATAACATTGCTCAATGCCCTTGTCATCACAAAGCTCCATGACACTTGTCATCACAATGCTCGATGCCCTTCTCATCGCAATGCTCCATGCCCTTGTCATTACAATCCTTCATGACCCATGTATCATAGTGTTCCGTACCCTTGTCATCACAATGCTCCATGCCCACTCTCATCACAATAATCCATGAAACATTTCAGACCAATGTTCCATGCCCTTCTCATCACAATGCTCCATTACCTCTGTCATAACAATGCACCATGACCGCTGCCATCACAATGTTCCACGGACTAGTCATCACAAGGTTCCATGACACTTGTCATCACAATGCTGAAGGCCCCTGTAATCACAATGCTCCTTGCCCTTGTCATCACAAAGCTCCATGACGCTTGTCATCAGAACGTTCCATGGCCTTCTCATCACAATGCTCCATGCCCTTGTCATCACAATGCTCCAAGACCTTTGTAAACACAATGCTCCATGCCCCTTTTCATCTCAATGATCCATGAACCCTGCCATCACAATGCACCATGCCCATCATCGTAATGCTTCAGGCTATTGTCATCACAATGAAATCAATATTCTCCATGACCTCTGTCATCATAATGCTCCAAACACTTGTGATCACAATGTTCCATAACACTTATCATCACAACACCCCATGACGCTCATCATCACAATTATCCATGGTCTTCTCTTCACAATGCTCCATGATCTTTCTCATCACAATGCTCAATACACTTGTCATCACAAGGCTCCCTGACACTTGTCGTCAGTATGCTCCTTGAACCCTGTCATGACAAGGCTCCATGCCTTTGTCATCACAATAATCCATGCCCTTTTCATCACAATGCTCCAAATTCTCTGTAATCACAATGATCCATGCCCTTGTCATCAAAAAGCTACATGACGCATGTCATCAGAATGCTTCATGGCCTTCTCATCATAATGCTCAATGTCCGTGTCATCACAATGCTCCAAGACCCCTGTAATCAAAATGCTCCATGCCCCTTTTCATCAGAATGCTCCATGAGACTTGTCATCACAAGTCTCCATGGTCTTCTCCTCACAATGCTCCAGGACCTTGTCATCACCATGCTCCATTCCCTTGTCATCACAATGCTCCATGACCCCTGTCATCACAGTAGTCCATAAACATTTTCAGCCCAATGCTCCACGACCTACTCATCACAATGCTCCATGGCCAATATCTTCACAATGCTCCATGACCACTGTTATTACAACACTCCATGACAACTGACAACACAATGATCTGGGACTCTTGTCATCACAATGCTCCATTCCCTAGTCCTCACAATGCTCCATGACCCCTGTCATCACAACACTCCATGAACATTTTCTGCCCAGTGCTCCATGACACTTGTCATCACAATGATCCATGCCCTTGTCATCCCAATGCTCCATGACCCCTGTATTCACAATGCTCTGTGACGCTTGGCATCACAGTGCTCCATGACACATGTCATCACAATGCTCCATGCCTTTGTCAGCAAAATGCTACATGACCTTTCCATTACAATGCTCTATGCACTTGTCATCAAAATACTCCATTTCCATTGTCATCACAATCCTCCATGAACCTTGGGATCACATTGCTTCATGCCCTTGTCATCACAATGCTCCCTGCTCCTTGAAATCAAAATGATCCATGACCTCTCTCATCACAATAATCCAAACCCTTGTGATTACAAAGTTCTATAACACTTGTCATCACAACGCTCCATGATGCCAGTCATCACTATACTCCATGCTCTTTTCATCACAATGCTCCACGACCTTTGTCATCACAATTCTCAATACACTTGTCATCACAATGCTCCCTGACACTTGTCATCAGAATGCTCCTTGAACCCTGTCACGAAAAGGCTCCATGCCTTTTTCATCACAATGCCCCATGCCGTTTTCATCAAAATGATCCATGCCATTGTCATCAAAATACTCCACAAGCTTGTCATCAGAATGCTCCATGACACTTGTCATTACAATTCTCCACGCACTTGTCAGCACAGTGCTCCCTGACCCTTGTCATCACAATGCTCCAAGCCATTGTCATCACAATGCTCCATTACTTTTGTCATCGGAATCCTCCATGACACTTGGCATCACTATGCTCCATGCCATTGTCATCACAATGGGCCATTACATATGTCATCACAATGCTCCCTGACACCTGTCTTCACAATACTGCATGGCCTGGTCATCACAATGCTCCATGCCGTTGTCATCACAATGCGCCATTCTAACTGTCATCACAATAATCCATGAAACTTATTAGACCAATGTTCCATGCCCTTGTCATCACAATGCTCCATGCCCTTGTTATCACAATGCTCCATGACCCCTGTCATCACAATGCTCCGTGACTCCAGTCATCACAATGCTTCATGACCTTTGTCATCACAATGGTCCATGCCCTGGTCATCAACACTCTCTGTGACCTTTTTAACCACAATGCTCCATAAACTTTTCATCACAATGCTCTTTGACCCTTGTCATCACAAAGCTCCATGCGCTTGGCAGCACAATGCTCCATGACACATGTCATCACAATGCACCATGTGCTTGTCATCACACTGCTCCACAATCTTTTCATCACAATGCTCCATAAAATTTGTCATCACAATGCTCCATGCACTTCTCATCAAAATGCTCTCTCACCACTGATTTCACAATGCTACATCACTATTTGTCACAATACTCCGTCACTCCTGTCATCACAATCCTATATGCACTTATCATCACAATGTTCGATGACCCCTGACATCACAATGTTCCATAACACCTGTCATCAATATGTTCCATGACATTTTTCATCAAATTGCTCAAAGACCCTGTCATCAGAATGTTCCCTGCCTTTCTCATCACAATGCACAACGCCCTTGCCATCAAAATGCTCCATGACCTTTGTCATCACAAAGATCCATGACCATTGGCATCACAATGCTCCATGCCCTTGTCATCACAATGCTCCAAGACCCCTGTAATCACAATGCTCCATGCCCCTTTTCATCAGAATGCTCCATGAGACTTGTCATGAGAAGTCTCCATGGTCTTCTCATCACAATGCTCCTGGACCTTGTCATCACCATGCTCCATTCCCTTCTCATCACAATACTCCATGTCCCCTGTCATCACAATAATCCATGAATATTTTCAGCCCAATGCTCCAAGACCTATTCATCACAATGCTCCATGGCCAATATCATCAAAATGCTCCATGACCACTCTCATCACAACAATCCATGACACCCGACAACACAATGATCCGCGACTCTTGTCATCACAATGCTCCATTCCATAGTCATCACAATGCTCCATGACACCTGTCATCACAACACTCCATGAACATTATCAGCCCAGTACTCCATGACCCTTGTCATCACAATGACCCATGCCCTTGTCATCCCAATGCTCCATGACCCCTGTATTCACAATGCTCCGTGACGCTTGTCATCACAGTGCTCCATGACACATGTCATCACAATGCTCCATGCCTTTGTCAGCAAAATGCTACATGACCTTTCCATTACAATGCTCTATGAGCTTGTCATCACAATACTCCATTTCCATTGTCATCACAATCCTCCATGAACCTTGGGATCACATTGCTTCATGCCCTTGTCCTCACAATGCTCCATGCTCCTTGAAATCAAAATGATCCATTACCTCTGTCATCACAATGCTCCAAACCCTTGTGATCACAATGTTCCATAACACTTGTCATCACAACGCTCCATGATGATTGTCATCACAATACTCCATGCTCTTTTCATCACAATGCTCCATGACCTTTGTCATCACAATTCTCAATACACTTGTCATCACAAGGCTCACTGACACTTGTCGTCAGAATGCTCCTTGAACCCTGTCAGGAAAAGGCTCCATGCCTTTTTCATCACAATGCCCCATGCCATTTTCATCACAATGCTCAATGCCATTGTCATCAAAATACTCCACAAGCTTGTCATCAGAATGCACCATGACCCTTGTCATCACATTTCTCCATGCATTGTCAGCACAATGCTCCCTGACCCTTGTCATCACAATGCTCCAAGCCACTGTCATCACAATGCTCCATTACCTTTGCCATCAGAATCCTCCATGACACTTGGCATCCCAATGCTCCATGCTATTGTCATCACAATGGGCCATTACATATGTCATCACAATGCTCCCTGACACCTGTCTTCACAATACTGCATGACCTGGCCATCACAATGCTCCAAGCCCTTGTCATCACAATGCGCCATTCCAACTGTCATCGCAATAATCCATGAAACTTATTAGACCAATGCTCCTTGCCCTGGTCATCACAATCCTCCATGCCCTTGTTATCACAATGCTCCATGACCCCTGCCATCACAATGCTCTGTGACTCCAGTCATCACAATGCTTCATGACCTTTGTCACCACAATGGGCCATGCCCTCGTCATCATCACTCTCTGTGAGCTTTTTAACCAAAATGATCCATGAACTTTTCTTCACAATGCTCTTTGACCCTTGTCATCACAATGCTCTATGCCTTTCTCAGCACAATGCTCCATGACCCTTGTCATCACAATGCTCCATGCGCTTGTCAGTACAATGCTCCATGACACATGTCATCAAAATGCTCCATGACCCCTGTCATCACAATGCTCCGTGACTCCAGTCATCACAATGCTTCATAACGTTTGTCATCACAATGATCCATGCCCGTGTCATCACAAGGTTCTGTGACCTTTGTAACAACAATGCTCCATGAAATTTTCATCACAATTCACAGTGACCGTTGTCATCACAATGCTCCATGTCTTTGTCAGAACAATGCTCCATGACCATTGTCTTCACAATGTGCCACACGCATTTCATCACAACGGTCCACAACCTTGTCATTGCAATGCTCCATAAACCTTGTAATCACAATGGTCCATGCACTTCTCATCAAAATGCTCTCTCACCAGAGATACCACAGTGTTCCATGACTAGCCATCACAATACACCCTCACCCCTATAATCACAAGTTTCCATGACCCTGTCATCACACTGCTACATCCCCTTATCATCACAATGTTCCATGACCCCTGACATCACAATGTTCCATAACCCCTGTCATGAAAATGCTCCATGATCCTTTTCATCCCTAAGCTCCAATACCCCTGACATCACAATGTTCTATAACACCTGCCATCAAAATATTCCATTACACTTTTCATCAAATTGCTGCATGGCCCGGTCATCAAAATGCTCCCTGCACTTCTCATCACAATGCACCATGCCCTTGTCATCAAAATGCTCGATGACTTGTCATCACAAAACTCCATGACCCTTGGCATCACAATGCTCCATGTCATTGTCATCACAATGCTCCATGAACCCTCTCATAACATTGCTCAATGCCCTTGTCATCACAAAGCTCCATGACACTTGTCATCACAATGCTTGATGCCCTTCTCATCGCAATGCTCCATGCCCTTGTCATTACAATCCTGCATGACCCATGTATCATAGTGTTCCGTACCCTTGTCATCACAATGCTCCATGCCCACTCTCATCACAATAATCCATGAAACATTTCAGACCAATGTTCCATGCCCTTCTCATCACAATGCTCCATTACCTCTGTCATAACAATGCACCATGACCCCTGCCATCACAATGTTCCACGGACTAGTCATCACAAGGTTCCATGACACTTGTCATCACAATGCTGAAGGCCCCTGTAATCACAATGCTCCTTGCCCTTGTCATCACAAAGCTCCATGACGCTTGTCATCAGAACGTTCCATGGCCTTCTCATCACAATGCTCCATGCCCTTGTCATCACAATGCTCCAAGACCTTTGTAAACACAATGCTCCATGCCCCTTTTCATCTCAATGCTCCATGAACCCTGCCATCACAATGCACCATGCCCATCATCGTAAAGCTTCAGGCTATTGTCATCACAATGAAATCAATATTCTCCATGACCTCTGTCATCATAATGCTCCAAACACTTGTGATCACAATGTTCCATAACACTTATCATCACAACACCCCATGACGCTCATCATCACAATTATCCATGGTCTTCTCTTCACAATGCTCCATGATCTTTCTCATCACAATGCTCAATACACTTGTCATCACAAGGCTCCCTGACACTTGTCGTCAGTATGCTCCTTGAACCCTGTCATGACAAGGCTCCATGCCTTTGTCATCACAATAATCCATGCCCTTTTCATCACAATGCTCCAAATTCTCTGTAATCACAATGATCCATGCCCTTGTCATCAAAAAGCTACATGACGCATGTCATCAGAATGCTTCATGGCCTTCTCATCATAATGCTCAATGTCCGTGTCATCACAATGCTCCAAGACCCCTGTAATCAAAATGCTCCATGCCCCTTTTCATCAGAATGCTCCATGAGACTTGTCATCACAAGTCTCCATGGTCTTCTCCTCACAATGCTCCAGGACCTTGTCATCACCATGCTCCATTCCCTTGTCATCACAATGCTCCATGACCCCTGTCATCACAGTAGTCCATAAACATTTTCAGCCCAATGCTCCACGACCTACTCATCACAATGCTCCATGGCCAATATCTTCACAATGCTCCATGACCACTGTTATTACAACACTCCATGACAACTGACAACACAATGATCTGGGACTCTTGTCATCACAATGCTCCATTCCCTAGTCCTCACAATGCTCCATGACCCCTGTCATCACAACACTCCATGAACATTTTCTGCCCAGTGCTCCATGACACTTGTCATCACAATGATCCATGCCCTTGTCATCCCAATGCTCCATGACCCCTGTATTCACAATGCTCTGTGACGCTTGGCATCACAGTGCTCCATGACACATGTCATCACAATGCTCCATGCCTTTGTCAGCAAAATGCTACATGACCTTTCCATTACAATGCTCTATGCACTTGTCATCAAAATACTCCATTTCCATTGTCATCACAATCCTCCATGAACCTTGGGATCACATTGCTTCATGCCCTTGTCATCACAATGCTCCCTGCTCCTTGAAATCAAAATGATCCATGACCTCTCTCATCACAATAATCCAAACCCTTGTGATTACAAAGTTCTATAACACTTGTCATCACAACGCTCCATGATGCCAGTCATCACTATACTCCATGCTCTTTTCATCACAATGCTCCACGACCTTTGTCATCACAATTCTCAATACACTTGTCATCACAATGCTCCCTGACACTTGTCATCAGAATGCTCCTTGAACCCTGTCACGAAAAGGCTCCATGCCTTTTTCATCACAATGCCCCATGCCGTTTTCATCAAAATGATCCATGCCATTGTCATCAAAATACTCCACAAGCTTGTCATCAGAATGCTCCATGACACTTGTCATTACAATTCTCCACGCACTTGTCAGCACAATGCTCCCTGACCCTTGTCATCACAATGCTCCAAGCCATTGTCATCACAATGCTCCATTACTTTTGTCATCGGAATCCTCCATGACACTTGGCATCACTATGCTCCATGCCATTGTCATCACAATGGGCCATTACATATGTCATCACAATGCTCCCTGACACCTGTCTTCACAATACTGCATGGCCTGGTCATCACAATGCTCCATGCCGTTGTCATCACAATGCGCCATTCTAACTGTCATCACAATAATCCATGAAACTTATTAGACCAATGTTCCATGCCCTTGTCATCACAATGCTCCATGCCCTTGTTATCACAATGCTCCATGACCCCTGTCATCACAATGCTCCGTGACTCCAGTCATCACAATGCTTCATGACCTTTGTCATCACAATGGTCCATGCCCTGGTCATCAACACTCTCTGTGACCTTTTTAACCACAATGCTCCATAAACTTTTCATCACAATGCTCTTTGACCCTTGTCATCACAAAGCTCCATGCGCTTGGCAGCACAATGCTCCATGACACATGTCATCACAATGCACCATGTGCTTGTCATCACACTGCTCCACAATCTTTTCATCACAATGCTCCATAAAATTTGTCATCACAATGCTCCATGCACTTCTCATCAAAATGCTCTCTCACCACTGATTTCACAATGCTACATCACTATTTGTCACAATACTCCGTCACTCCTGTCATCACAATCCTATATGCACTTATCATCACAATGTTCGATGACCCCTGACATCACAATGTTCCATAACACCTGTCATCAATATGTTCCATGACATTTTTCATCAAATTGCTCAAAGACCCTGTCATCAGAATGTTCCCTGCCTTTCTCATCACAATGCACAACGCCCTTGCCATCAAAATGCTCCATGACCTTTGTCATCACAAAGATCCATGACCATTGGCATCACAATGCTCCATGCCCTTGTCATCACAATGCTCCAAGACCCCTGTAATCACAATGCTCCATGCCCCTTTTCATCAGAATGCTCCATGAGACTTGTCATGAGAAGTCTCCATGGTCTTCTCATCACAATGCTCCTGGACCTTGTCATCACCATGCTCCATTCCCTTCTCATCACAATACTCCATGTCCCCTGTCATCCCAATAATCCATGAATATTTTCAGCCCAATGCTCCAAGACCTATTCATCACAATGCTCCATGGCCAATATCATCAAAATGCTCCATGACCACTCTCATCACAACAATCCATGACACCCGACAACACAATGATCCGCGACTCTTGTCATCACAATGCTCCATTCCATAGTCATCACAATGCTCCATGACACCTGTCATCACAACACTCCATGAACATTATCAGCCCAGTACTCCATGACCCTTGTCATCACAATGACCCATGCCCTTGTCATCCCAATGCTCCATGACCCCTGTATTCACAATGCTCCGTGACGCTTGTCATCACAGTGCTCCATGACACATGTCATCACAATGCTCCATGCCTTTGTCAGCAAAATGCTACATGACCTTGTCATTACAATGCTCTATGAGCTTGTCATCACAATACTCCATTTCCATTGTCATCACAATCCTCCATGAACCTTGGGATCACATTGCTTCATGCCCTTGTCCTCACAATGCTCCATGCTCCTTGAAATCAAAATGATCCATTACCTCTGTCATCACAATGCTCCAAACCCTTGTGATCACAATGTTCCATAACACTTGTCATCACAACGCTCCATGATGATTGTCATCACAATACTCCATGCTCTTTTCATCACAATGCTCCATGACCTTTGTCATCACAATTCTCAATACACTTGTCATCACAAGGCTCACTGACACTTGTCGTCAGAATGCTCCTTGAACCCTGTCAGGAAAAGGCTCCATGCCTTTTTCATCACAATGCCCCATGCCATTTTCATCACAATGCTCAATGCCATTGTCATCAAAATACTCCACAAGCTTGTCATCAGAATGCACCATGACCCTTGTCATCACATTTCTCCATGCATTGTCAGCACAATGCTCCCTGACCCTTGTCATCACAATGCTCCAAGCCACTGTCATCACAATGCTCCATTACCTTTGCCATCAGAATCCTCCATGACACTTGGCATCCCAATGCTCCATGCTATTGTCATCACAATGGGCCATTACATATGTCATCACAATGCTCCCTGACACCTGTCTTCACAATACTGCATGACCTGGCCATCACAATGCTCCATGCCCTTGTCATCACAATGCGCCATTCCAACTGTCATCGCAATAATCCATGAAACTTATTAGACCAATGCTCCTTGCCCTGGTCATCACAATCCTCCATGCCCTTGTTATCACAATGCTCCATGACCCCTGCCATCACAATGCTCTGTGACTCCAGTCATCACAATGCTTCATGACCTTTGTCACCACAATGGGCCATGCCCTCGTCATCATCACTCTCTGTGAGCTTTTTAACCAAAATGATCCATGAACTTTTCTTCACAATGCTCTTTGACCCTTGTCATCACAATGCTCTATGCCTTTCTCAGCACAATGCTCCATGACCCTTGTCATCACAATGCTCCATGCGCTTGTCAGTACAATGCTCCATGACACATGTCATCAAAATGCTCCATGACCCCTGTCATCACAATGCTCCGTGACTCCAGTCATCACAATGCTTCATAACGTTTGTCATCACAATGATCCATGCCCGTGTCATCACAAGGTTCTGTGACCTTTGTAACAACAATGCTCCATGAACTTTTCATCACAATTCACAGTGACCGTTGTCATCACAATGCTCCATGTCTTTGTCAGAACAATGCTCCATGACCATTGTCTTCACAATGTGCCACACGCATTTCATCACAACGGTCCACAACCTTGTCATTGCAATGCTCCATAAACCTTGTAATCACAATGGTCCATGCACTTCTCATCAAAATGCTCTCTCACCAGAGATATCACAGTGTTCCATGACTAGCCATCACAATACACCCTCACCCCTATAATCACAAGGTTCCATGACCCTGTCATCACACTGCTACATCCCCTTATCATCACAATGTTCCATGACCCCTGACATCACAATGTTCCATAACCCCTGTCATGAAAATGCTCCATGATCCTTTTCATCCCTAAGCTCCAATACCCCTGACATCACAATGTTCTATAACACCTGCCATCAAAATATTCCATTACACTTTTCATCAAATTGCTGCATGGCCCGGTCATCAAAATGCTCCCTGCACTTCTCATCACAATGCACCATGCCCTTGTCATCAAAATGCTCGATGACTTGTCATCACAAAACTCCATGACCCTTGGCATCACAATGCTCCATGTCATTGTCATCACAGTGCTCCATGAACCCTCTCATAACATTGCTCAATGCCCTTGTCATCACAAAGCTCCATGACACTTGTCATCACAATGCTCGATGCCCTTCTCATCGCAATGCTCCATGCCCTTGTCATTACAATCCTGCATGACCCATGTATCATAGTGTTCCGTACCCTTGTCATCACAATGCTCCATGCCCACTCTCATCACAATAATCCATGAAACATTTCAGACCAATGTTCCATGCCCTTCTCATCACAATGCTCCATTACCTCTGTCATAACAATGCACCATGACCGCTGCCATCACAATGTTCCACGGACTAGTCATCACAAGGTTCCATGACACTTGTCATCACAATGCTGAAGGCCCCTGTAATCACAATGCTCCTTGCCCTTGTCATCACAAAGCTCCATGACGCTTGTCATCAGAAAGTTCCATGGCCTTCTCATCACAATGCTCCATGCCCTTGTCATCACAATGCTCCAAGACCTTTGTAAACACAATGCTCCATGCCCCTTTTCATCTCAATGCTCCATGAACCCTGCCATCACAATGCACCATGCCCATCATCGTAATGCTTCAGGCTATTGTCATCACAATGAAATCAATATTCTCCATGACCTCTGTCATCATAATGCTCCAAACACTTGTGATCACAATGTTCCATAACACTTATCATCACAACACCCCATGACGCTCATCATCACAATTATCCATGGTCTTCTCTTCACAATGCTCCATGATCTTTGTCATCACAATGCTTAATACACTTGTCATCACAAGGCTCCCTGACACTTGTCGTCAGTATGCTCCTTGAACCCTGTCATGACAAGGCTCCATGCCTTTGTCATCACAATAATCCATGCCCTTTTCATCACAATGCTCCAAGATCCCTGTAATCACAATGATCCATGCCCTTGTCATCAAAAAGCTCCATGACGCATGTCATCAGAATGCTTCATGGCCTTCTCATCATAATGCTCCATGCCCTTGTCATCACAATGCTCCAAGACCCCTGTAATCACAATGCTCCATCCCCCTTTTCATCATAATGCTCCATGAGACTTGTCATCACAAGTCTCCATGCTCTTCTCCTCACAATGCTCCAGGACCTTTTCATCACCATGCTCCATTCCCTTGTCATCACAATGCTCCATGACCCCTCTCATCACAGTAGTCCATTAACATTTTCAGCCCAATGCTCCACGACCTACTCATCACAAAGCTCCATGGCCAATATCTTCACAATGCTCCATGACCACTGTTATCACAACACTCCATGACAACTGACAACAAAATGATCTGGGGCTCTTGTCATCACAGTGCTACATTCCCTAGTCATCACAATGCTCCATGATCCCTGTCATCACAACACTCCGTGAACATTTTCAGCCCAGTGCTCCATGACCCTTGTCATCACAATGATCCATGCCCTTGTCATCCCTATGCTCCATGACCAGTGTATTCACAATGCTCCGTGACGCTTGTCATCACAGTGCTCCATGACACATGTCATCACAATGCTCCATGCCTTTGTCAGCAAAATGCTACATGACCTTTCCATTACAATGCTCTATGCGCTTGTCATCAAAATACTCCATTTCCATTGTCAACACCATCCTCCATGAACCTTGGGATCACATTGCTTCATGCCCTTGTCCTCACAATGCTCCCTGCTCCTTGAAATCAAAATGATCCATGACCTCTGTCATCACAATACTCCAAACCCTTGTGATCACAAAGTTCCATAACACTTGTCATCACAACGCTCCATGATGCCTGTCATCACTATACTCCATGCTCTTTTCATCACAATGCTCCATGAACTTTGTAATCACAATTCTCAATACACTTGTCATTACAATGCTCCCTGGCACTTATCATCAGAATGCTCCTTGAACCCTGTCATGAAAAGACTCCATGGCTTTTTCATCACAATGCCCCATGCCGTTTTCATAAAAATGATCCATGACATTGTCATCAAAATACTCCACAAGCTTGTCATCAGAATGCTCCATGACACTTGTCATTACAATTCTCCACGCACTTGTCTGCACAGTGCTCCCTGACCCTTGTCATCACAATGCTCCAAGCCATTCTCATCACAATGCTCCATTACTTTTGTCATCAGAATCCTGCATGACACTTGGCATCACTATGCTCCATTCCATTGTCATCACAATGGGCCATTACATATGTCATCACAGTGCTCTCTGACACCTGTCTTCACAATACTGCATGGCCTGGTCATCACAATGCTCCATGCTGTTGTCATCACAATGCACCATTCTAACTGTCATCACAATAATCCATGAAAGTTATTAGACCAATGTTCCTTGCCCTTGTCATCACAGTGCTCCATGCCCTTCTTATCACAATTCTCCATGACCCCTGTCATCACAATGCTCCGTGACTCCAGTCATCACAATGCTTCATAACATTTGTCATCACAATGGTCCATGTCCGTGTCCTCACAAGGCTTTGTGACATTTTTAACCACAATGCTTCATGAACTTTTCATCACAATGCTCCGTGACCCTTGTCATCACAGTGGTCCATGCTTTTGTCCCAAAAATGCTCCATGACCATTGTCACCACAATGTACCACGCGCTTTTTATCCCAACGGTCCACAGATTTGTCATCGCAATGCTCCATAAAACTTGTAATCACAATGCCCCATGCCGTTCTCATCACAATGCTCCATTACCCCTGTCATAACAATGCTCCTTGACCCATTCCATCACAATGTTCCACGGCCTTGTCATCACAAAGCTCCATGACCCTTGTCATCACAATGCTCCAAGACCCCTGTAATCACAATGCTCCATGCCCTTGTCATCACAAATCTCCATGACGCATGCCATCAGTAAGTTCCATGTCCTTCTACTCACAGTGCTCCATGCCCTTGTCATCACAATGCTCCAAGACCCCGGTAATCACAATGCTCCATGCCCCTTTTCATCAGAATGCTCCATGAGACTTGTCATCACAAGTCTCCATCGTCATCTCATCACAATACTCCAGGACCTTGTCATCACCATGCTCCATTCCCTTGTCATCACAATGCTCCATGACACCTGTCATCACAATACTCCATGAACATTTTCAACCCAGTGTTCCATTACCTTCTCATCACAATGCTCCATGACCAGTATCATCACAATGCTCCATGACCACTGTCATCACAATGTGCCATTCCAACTGTCATCACAATAATCCATGAAACTTATTATGCCAATGCTCCATGCCCTTGTCATCACAATACTCCATGCCCTTGCTATCACAATGTTTCAAGACCCCTGTAATCAGAATGCTCCATGCCCCTTTTCATCAGTATGCTCCATGAGACCTGTCATCACAAGGCTCCATGGTTTTCTCATCACAATGCTCAAGGACCTTGTCATCACAATGCTTCACGACATTGTCATGAAAATTCTCAAAGGCCCTTGTCATCATAATGCTCCAAGCCCTAGTCATCTCAATGCTCCATCATATTTGTCATCACAATCCTCCATTACATTTGGCATCACAATGCACCATGCCATTGTCATCGAAATGGACCATGACATATGTCATCAAAATGCTCCCTGACACCTGTCTTCACAATACTCCATGACTTTGTCATCACAATGCTCCATGCCCTTGTCATCACAATGCTCCATGAACCCTGTCAACACAATGCTCCGTGACTCCAGTCATCACAATGCTTCATAACGTTTGTCATCACAACGATCCATGCCCGCGTCATCACAAGTCTCTCTGACTTTTGTAACCTCAATGCTCCATGAACATTTCAACACAGTGCTCCTTGACACTTGTCATCACAATGCTCCATGCCTTTGTGAGAAAAATGTTCCATGACCCTTGTCATCAAAATGTGCCACGGGCTTTCCATCACAATGATACTCAACCTTGTCATCGCTACGCTCCATAAACCTTGTAATCACAATGCTCCATGCTCTTCTCATCCAAATGCTTTCTCACCTGAGATATAACCATGTTCCCTCACTAGTCATCACAATCCTCCCTCCCGCCTGTAATCAAAATGTTCCATGACCCCTGTCATCACCATGTTCCATTCCCTTGTCATCACAATGTTCCATGACCACTGTCATCACAATACTCCATGAACATTTGCAGCCAAATACTCCATGACCTTCTCATTACAATGCTCCATGACAAATATCATCACAATGCTCCATGACCACTGTCATCACAACACTCCATGACACCCGACAACACAATGATCCGGGACTCTTGTCATTACAATGCTCCATTCCCTAATCATCACAATGCTCCATGACCCCTGTCATCACAATACTCCATGAACATTTTCAGCCCAATGCTCCATGAACCTTGTCATCACAATGATCCATGCCCTTGTCATCCCATTTCTCCATGACCCCTGTATTCACAATGCTCCATGACGGTTGTCATCACAGTGATCCCTGACACCTGGCATCACAATGCTTCATGCCTTTGTCAGCAGAATGCTACATGACCTTGTCATTACAATGCTCTATGCGCTTGTCATCACAATACTCCATTACCATTATCATCACAATCCTCCATGAACCTTGGGATCACATTGCTTCATGCCCTTGTCATGACAATGTTCCATGCTCCTTGAAATCAAAATGATCCATGACCTCTGCCATCACAATGCTCCAAACCCTTGTGATCACAATGTTCCATAGCACTTGTCATCACAACGCTCCATGATGCCTGTCATCACAATACTCCATGCCCTTTTCATCACAATGCTCCATGACCTTTGTCATCACAATTCTCAATATATTGTCATCACAATGTTCCCTGACATTTGTCGTCAGAATGCTCCTTGAACCCTCTAATGAAAAGTCTCCATGCATTTTCATCACAATGCCCCATGTGGTTTTCATCACAATGCTCCATGCCATTGTCATCAAAATACTCCACAAGCTTGTCAGCAGAATGCTCCATGACCCTTGTCATCACAATTCTCCATGCACTTGTCAGCACAATGTTCCCTGACCCTTGTCATCACAATGCTCCAAGACATTGTCATCACAATGCTCCATTACCTTTGTCTTCAGAATCCTCCATTACACTTGGCATCACAATGCTCCATGCCATTGTCATCACAATGGGCCATTATATATGTCAGCACAATGCTCCCTGACAACTGTCTTCACAAATCTGCATCACAAGGTCTTCACAATGCTCCATGCCCTTGTCATCACAATGCTCCATGCCCTTGTTATCACAATGCTCCATGACCCCTGTCATCACAATGCTCCGTGACTCCAGTCATCACAATGCTTCATGACCTTTGTCATCACAATGGTCCATGCCCTCATCATCAAGAGTCTCTGTGACCATTTTAACCACAATGCTCCATGAACTTTTCTTCACAATGTTCTTTATCCCCTGTCATCACAATGCTCTATGCCTTTCTCAGCACAATGCTCCATGTCGTATGTCATCAGAATGCTCCATGGCCTTCTCCTCACAGTGCTCCTTGCCCTTGTCATCACAATGCTCCAAGACCCCTTTAATCACAATGCTCCATGCCCCTTTTCATCAGAATGCTCCATGAGACTTGTCATCACAAGTCTCCATGGTCATCTCATCACAATGCTCCAGGACATTGTCATCACAATGCTCTGTGACTCCAGTCATCACAGTGCTTCATAATATTTGTCATCACAATGGTCCATGCCCAAGTCATCACAAGGCTCTGTTACCTTTGTACCCACAATGCTCCATGAACATTTCATCACAATGTTCCGTGACCTTTGTCATCACAATGCTCCATGCCTTTGTCATTAAAATGCTTCAGGACCATTGTCATCACAATGTGCCAGCCGCTTTTCATCCCAACCGTCCAAAAATTTGTCATCACAATGCTCCATAAAAATTGTAATCACAATGCTGCATGCCCTTCTCATCACAATGCTCCATTACACCTGTCATAACAATGCTCCATGAGCCCTGCCATCACAATGTTCCACGGCCTTGTCATCACAAGGCTCCATGACACTTGTCATCACAATGCTCCAAGACCCCTTTAATCACAATGCTCCATGCCGTTGTCATCACAAACCTCCATGACACATGTCATCAGAATGTTCCATGGCCGTCTCATCAAAATGCTGCATGCCCTTGTCATCACAGTGCTCCAAAACCCCTGTAAACACAGTGCTCCATGCCCCTTTTCATCTCAATGCTCCATGAACCCTGTCATCACAACACTCCATGACACGTGACAACACAATGATCCGGGACTCTTGTCATCACAGTGCTCCAAGACCCCTGTAATCAAAATGCTCCATGACCCCTGTCATCACAATACTCCATGAACATTTTCAGCCCAATGCTCCATGACCATTGTCATCACAATAATCCATGCACATGTCATCCCAATGATCCATGACCTCTGTATTCAAAATGCTCCGTGACAATTGTGTCACAGTTCTCCATGACACCTGTCATCACAATGCTCCATGCCATTCTCAGGAAAATTCTACATGCCCTTGTCATTACAATGCTCTATGCGCTTGTCATCACAATGCTCCATGACCCCTGTAATCACAATGCTCCATGCCCCTTTTCATCTCAATGCTCCATGAACTCTGTCATCACAATGCACCATGCCCATCATCGTAGTGCTTCAGGCTATTGTCATCACGATGAAATCAAAATTCTCCATGACCTCTGTCATCATAATGCTCCAAAGCCTTGTGATCACAATGTTCCATAACACTTATAATCACAACACCCCATGACGCTCATCATCACAATTATCCATGGCCTTCTCGTCACCATGCTCCATGACTTTTGTCATCACAATTCTCAATACACTTGTCATCACAATGCTCCCTGACACTTGTCATCAGAATGCTCCTTGAACCCTGCCACGAAAAGGCTGCATGCCTTTTTCATCTCAATGCCCCATGCCGTTTTCATCACAATGCTCCATGCCATTGTCATCAAAATACTCCACAAGCTTGTCATCAGAATGCTCCATGACCCTTGTCATCACAATTCTCCATGCACTTGTCAGCACAGTGCTCCCTGACCCTTGTCATCACAATGCTCCAAGCCATTGTCATAACAATGCTCCATTACCTTTGTCATCAGAATCTTTCATGAAACTTGTCATCACAATGCTCCATGCCATTTTCATCACAATCGGCCATTACATATGTCATCACAATGCTCCCTGACACTTCTCTTCACAATATTGCATGAGCTGGTCATCACAATGCTCCATGCCCTTGTCATCACAATGCGCCATTCCAAATGTCATCGCAATAATCCATGAAACATATTAGACCAATGCTCCATGCCCTTGTCATCACAATGCTCCATGCCCTTGTTATCACAATGCTCCATGACCCCTGTCATCACCATGCTCCGTGACTCCAGTCATCACAATGCTTCATGAACTTTGTAATCAGAATGGTCCATTACCTCATCATCAACAGTCTCTGTGACCTTTTTAACCACAATGATCCATGAACTTTTCATCACAATGTTCTTTGACCCTTGTCATCACAATGATCTACGCCTTTCTCAGCACAATGCTCTATGCCCTTGTCATCACAATGCTCCATGACCCTGTCATCACAATGCTCCGTGACTCCAGTCATCACAATGCTTCATAACATTTGTCATCACAATGGTCCATGTCCGTGTCATCACAAGGCTTTGTGACATTTTTAACCACAATGCTTCATGAACTTTTCATCACAATGCTCCGTGACACTTGTCATCACAGTGCTCCATGCCTTTGTCAGAAAAATGCTCCATGACCCTTGTCATCACAATGTACCACGCGCTTTTTATCCCAACGGTCCACAGATTTGTCATCGCAATGCTCCATAAAACTTGTAATCACAATGCTCCATGCCGTTCTCATCACAATGCTCCATTACCCCTGTCATAACAATGCTCCTTGACCCCTGCCATCACAATGTTCCAGGGCCTTGTCATCACAAAGCTCCATGACCCTTGTCATCACAATGCTCCAAGACCCCTGTAATCACAATGCTCCATGCCCTTGTCATCACATAGCACCATGACACATGTCATCAGAATGTTCCATGTCCTTCTCATCAAAATGATCCATGCCCTTGTCATCACAATGCTCCAAGACCCATGTAATCAAAATGCTCCATGCCCCTTTTCATCTCAATGCTCCATGAACCCTGTCATCACAATGCATCATGCCCATCATCATAATGCTTCCGGCTATTGTCAGCACAATGAAATCAAAATTCTCCATGATCTCTGTCATCACAATGCTCCATGTCCCCTGTCATCAAAATACTCCATGAACATGTTCAGCCCAATGCTCCATGACCCTTGCCATCACAATGATCCATGACCCCTGTATTCAGAATGCTCCGTGACACATGTCATCACAGTGCTCTATGACACCTGTCATCACAGTGCTCCATGACTTTGTCTGCAGAATTCTACATGATCTTGTCATTACAATGCTCTATGCGCTTGTCATCACAATGCTACAAGACCCCTGTAATCACAATGCTCCATGCCCCTTTTCATCTCAATGCTCCATGAACCCTGTCATCACAATGCACCATGCCCATCATCATAATGCATCAGGCTATTGTCAATACAATGAAATCAAAAGTCTCCATGACCTCTGTCATCATAATGCTCCAAACCCTTGTGGTCACAATGTTCCATAACATTTATCATCACAACACACCATGACGATCATCATCACAATTATCCTTGGTCTTCTGATCACAATGCTCCCTGATCTTTGTCATCACAATGCTCAATACACTTGTCTTCACAATGCTCCCTGACACATGTCGTCAGTATGCTCCTTGAACCCTTTCATGACAAGGCTCCATGCCTTTTTCATCACAATGATCCATGCCCTTTTCATCACAATGCTCCAAGACCCCTGTAATCACAATGCTCCATGCCCTTGTCATCAAAAAGCTCCATGAGGCATGTCATCAGAATGCTCCATGGCCATTTCCTCACAATTCTCCATGGCATTGTCATCACAATGCTCCATGTACCCTCTCATCACATTGCTCCATGCCCTTGTCATTACAATCCTCCATGACCCATGTATCACATTGTTCCGTGCCCTTGTCATCACAATGCTCCAGCCCTCTCTCATCACAATAATCTATGAAATATTTCAAACCAATGCTCAATGCCCTTCTCATCACAATGCTCCATTACCTCTGTCATAACCATGCACCATGACCACTGGCATCACAATGTTCCACGGCTTTGTCATCACAAGGCTCCATGACCCTTGTCATCACAATGCTCCAAGAAACTTGTAATCAAAATTCTCCAAGCCCTTGTCATAACAAAGCTCCATGACGCATGTATCAGAAGGTTCCATGGCCTTCTTATCACAATGCTCCATGCCCTTGTCATCACAATGCTTCAAGATCCCTGTAATCACTATGATCAATGCCCCTTTTCATCTCAATGCTCCATGAACCCTGTCATCACAATGCACCATGCCCATCATCATAATGCTTCAGGCTATTGTCACTACAATGAAATCAAAATTCTCCATGACCTCTGTCATCATAATTCTCCAAACCCTTGTGATCACAATGTTCCATAACACTTATCATCACAACACCCCATGACGATCATCATCACAGTTATCCGTGGTCTTCTCATCACAATGCTCCATGATCATTGTCATCACAATGCTCAATACACTTGTCATCACAATACTCCCTGACACCTGTCGTCAGTATGCTCCTTGAACCCTGTGATGACAAGGCTCCATGCCTTTTACATCACAATGATCCATGCCTTTTCATCACAATGTTCCAAGACCCCTATAATCACAATGCTCCATGGCCTTGTCAGCAAAAAGCTCCATGACGCATGTCATCAGAATTCTCCATGGACTTCTCCTCAAAATGCTCCATGCTCTTGTCATCACAATGCTCAATGACCACTGTAATCACAATGCTCCATGCCCCTTTTCATTAGAATGCTCCATGAGACTTGTCATCACAAGTCTCCATGGTCATCTCATCACAATACTCCAGGACATTGTCATCACCATGCTCTATTCCCTTGATATCACAATGCTCCATGACCCCTGTCATTACAATAATCCATTAACATTTTCAGCCAAATGCTCCATGACCTTCTCATCACAATGCTCCATGACCAATATCATCACAATGCTCCATGACCACTGTCATCACAACCACCCATAACACCTGACAACACAATGATCCGGGACTCTTGTCATCACAATGCTCCATGCCCTTGTCATCACAATGCACCATGTCCACTGTCATCACAATAATCTATGAAACTTGTCAGACCAATGCTCCATTCCCCTGTCATCACAATGCTCCATGTCCTTGTTATCACAATGCTCCATGACCCCTGTCATCAGAATGCTCCGTGACTCCAGTCATCACAATGTTCCATAACCCCTGTCATCAAAATGCTCCATGACCCTTTTCATCCCAAAGCTCCATGATCCCTGGCATCACAATGTTCTATAACCCCTGTCATCAAAATGTTCCATTACACTTTTCATCAAATTGCTGCATGACCCTGTCATCAAAATGCTCCCTGCCCTTCTCATCACAATGCACCACACCCTAGTCATCAAAATGCTCCATGACATTTGTCATCACAAAGCTCCATGACCCTTGGCATCACAATGCTCCATGTCATTGTCATCACAATGCTCCATGAACCCTCTCATCACATTGCTCCATGCCCTTGTCATAACAAAGCTCCATGACACTTCTCATCACAATGCTCGATGCCCTTCTCATCACAATGCTCCACGCCCTGGTCATTACAATCCAACATGGCCCATGTATCACAGTGTACCGTGCCCTTGTCATCACAATGCTCCATGCCCACTCTCATCACAATAATCCATGAAACATTTCAGACCAATGTTCAATGCCCTACTCATCACAATGCTCCATTACTTCTGTCATAACAATGCTCCATGACCGCTGCCATCACAATGTTCCAAGGCCTTGTCATCAAAAGGCTCCATGACCCTTGTCATCACAATGCTCCAAGACCCCTGTAATCACAATGATCCATGCCCTTGTCATCACAAAGCTCCATGACACATGCCATCAGAATGTTCCATGGCCTTCTCCTCACAATGCTCCATGCCCTTGTCATCACAGTGCTCCAAGACCCCTGTAATCAAAAAGCTCCTTGCCCCTTTTCGTCAGAATGCTCCATGAGACTTGTCATCACAAGTCTCCATCGTCATCTCATCAAAATGCTCCAGGACCTTGTCATCACCAAGCTCCATTCCTTTGTCATCACAATGCTCCTTGACACCTGTCATCACAATACTCTATGAACATTTTCAACCCAATGCTCCATGACCGTCTTATCACAATGCTCCATGAGCAGTATCATCACAATGCTCCATGACCACTGTCATCACAATGTGCCATTCCAACTGTCATCACAATAATCCATGAAACTTATTAGACCAATGCTCCATGCCCTTGTCATCACAGTGCTCAATGCCCTTGCTATCACAATGTTCCAGGACCCCTGTAATCAGAATGCTCCATGCCCCTTTTCATCAGTATGCTCCATGAGACCTGTCATCACAAGGCTCCATGGTTTTCTCATCACAATGCTCCAGGACCTTGTCATCACAATGCTTCACGACATTGTCATGAAAATTCTCAATGGCCCTTGTCATCATAATGCTCCAAGCCCTAGTCATCACACTGCTCCATTATATTTGTCATCACAATCCTCCATTACATTTGGCATCACAATGCACCATGACATTGTCATCGAAATGCACCGTGACATATGTCATCACAATGCTCCCTGACACATGTTTTCAAATTACTCCATGACTTTCTCATCACAATGCTCCATGCCCTTGTCATCACAATGCTCCATGACCCCTGTCTACACAATGCTCCGTGACTCCAGTCATCACAATGCTTCATAACGTTTGTCATCACAACGGTCCATGCCCGCGTCATCACAAGGCTCTGTGACCTTTTAAACCACAATGCTCCATGAACTTTTCATCACAATGCTCCGTGACCCTTGTCATCACAATGCTCCATGCCTTTGTCAGAACAGTGCTCCATGACCCTTGTCATGAAAATGTGCCACGGGCTTTCCATCACAATGATCCACAACCTTGTCATCGCTATGCTCCATAAATTTGTAATCACAATGCCGCATGCATTTCTCATCCAAATGCTCTCTCACCTGAGATATCACCATGTTCCCTCACTAGTCATCACAATCCTCCCTCACCACTGTAATCAAAATGTTCCATGACCCCTGTCATCAACATGTTCCATTCCCTTGTAATCACAATGCTCCATGACCACTGTCATCACAATACTCCATGCACTTTTCATCAAAATGCTCCATGAACTTTGTCATCACAATTCTCAATACATTGTCATCACAATGCTCACTGACATTTGTCGTCAGAATGCTCCATGAAACCTGTCACGAAAAGTCTCCATGCAATTTTCATCACAAAGCCCCATGCCGTTTTCTTCACAATGCTCCATGCCATTGTCATCAAAATACTCCACAAGCTTGTCACCAGAATACTCCATGACCCTTGTCATCACAATTCTCCATGCACTTGTCAACACAATGCTCCTTGACCCTTGTCATCGCAATGCTCCAAGCCATTGTCATCACAATGCTCTATTAACTTTGTCATCAGAATCCTCCATGACACTTGGCATAACAATGCTCCATGCCATCGTCATCACATTGGGCCATTACATATGTCATCACAAGGCTCCCTGACACCTGTCTTCACAATACTGCATGACATGGTCATCACAATGCTCCATGCCCTTGTCATCACAAAGCGCCATTCCAACTGTCATCACAATAATCCATGAAACTTATTAGACAAATGTTCCATGCCCTTGTCATCACAAAGTTCCATGCCCTTTTTATCACAATGCCCCATGTCCCCTGTATTCACAATGCTCCGTGACGCTTGTCATCACAGTGCTCCATGACACCTGTCATCACAATGCTCCATGCCTTTGTCAGCAAAATGCTACATGACATTGTCATTACAATGCTCTATGCGCTTATCATCACAATACTCCATTACCATTGTCATCACATCCTCCATGAAACTTGGGATCACATTGCTTCATGCCCTTGTCATCACAATGCTCCATGATCCTTGAAATCAAAATGATCCATGACCTCTGTCATCACAATTCTCCATGCACTTGTCAGCACAATGTTCCCTGACCAATGTCATCACAATGCTCCAAGACATTGTCATCACAATGCTCCATTACCTTTGTCTTCAGAATCCTCCATGACACTTGCTATCACAATGCTCATGCTACTGTCATCACAATGGGCCATTACTTATGTCATCACAATGTGCCCAGACACCTGTCTTCACAATACTTCATGCCCTTGTCATCACAATGCTCCATGCCCTTGTCATCACAAATCGCCATTCCAACTCTCATCGCAATAATCCATTAAAACTTATTAGACCAATGCTCCATGCCCTTGTCATCACAATGCTCCAAGCCCTTGTTATCACAATGCTCCATGACTCCTGTCATCACAACGTTCCATGACTCCAGTCATCACAATGCTTCATGACATTTGTCATCACAATGGTCCATGCCCTCATCATCAACAGTCTGTGTGACATTTTTAACCACAATGCTCCATGAACATTTCATCACAACGATCTTTGACTCTTGTCATCGCAATTCTCTATGCCTTTCTCAGCACAATGCTCCATGACCATTTTCATAACAATGCTCCCTGCTCTTGTCAGCACCATGCTCCATGACACATGTCATCACAATGCACCATGCGCTTGTCATCACAGTGCTCTACAATCTTGTCATCACAATGCTTCATAAACATTGTCATCATAATCTTCCATGCACATCTCATCAAAATGCTCTATCACCACTGATATCACAATGCTACATCACTATTTGTCACAATACTCCCTCCCACCTGTCATCACAATGTTCCATGACTCCTGTCATCACAATGCTACATGCACTTATCATCCAAATGTTCGATGACCCCTGACATCACAATGTTCCATAACACCTGTCATCAAAATGTTCCATGAAAATTTTCAACAATTTGCTCCATGAACCTGTCATCACAATTCTCCCTGCCCTTCTCATCACAATGCACAACGCCCTTGCCATCAAAATGCTCCATGGCCTTTGTCATCACAAAGATCCCTGAAACTTGGCATCACAATGCTCCATGTCATTGTCATCACAATGCTCCATGAACGCTCTCATCACATTGCTCCATGCCCTTGTCTTCACAAATCTCCATGACACATGTCATCAGAATTCTACATGGCATTCTCATCACAATGCTCCATGCCCTTGTCATTCCAATGCTCCATTACACCTCTCATAACAATGCTCCATGACCGTGCCATCACGATATTCCATGGCCTTGTCATCACAAGGCTCCATGACCCTTCTCATCACAGCACTCCAAGAACGCTGTAATCACAATGCTCCATGCCCTTTTTCATCTCAATGATACATTAACCCTGTAATCACAATGCACCATGCCTATCATCATAATGCTTCATGCTCTTGTCATCACAATGAAATCAAAATGCACCATGACCTCTGTCATAACAATGCTCCAATCCCTTGTGATCACAATATTCCATAACACTTGTCATCACAATGCCCCTTGACGCTCGTCATCACAATTATCCTTGGTCTTCTAATCACAATGCTCCATGACATTTGTCATCACAATGCTCAATACACTTGTCATCAAAATGCTCCCTGACACTTGTTGTCTGTATGCTCCTTGAACACTGTCATGACAAGGCTCCATGCCTTTTTCATCACAATGATCCATGCCCTTTTCATCACAATGCTCCAAGACCAATGTAATCACAATGCTCCATGCCCTTGTCATCACAAATCTCAATGACGCATGCCATCAGAATGCTCCTTGGTCTTCTCCTCACAATGTTCCATGCCCTTGTCATCACAATGTTCCATGTCCCCTGTAATCACAATGCTCCATGCCCCATTTCATCAGTATGCTCCATGAGATTTGTCATAACAAGTCTCTATGCATTTCTCATCACAATGCTCCAGGACCTTGTCATCACAATGCTTCACGACCTTGTTCTGAAAATTCTCAATGACCCTTGTCATCATAATGCTCCAAGCCCTAGTCATCACAATGTTCCATTATATTTGTCATCAAAATCCTCCATTACATTTGGCATCACAATGCTCCCTGCCATTGTCATTGCAATGGACCATGACATATGTCATCACAATGCTCCCTGACACCTGTCTTCACAATACTCCATGACCTTCTCATCACAATGATTCATGCCCTTGTCATCACAATGCACCATGTCCACTGTCATCACAATAATCTATGAAACTTGTCAGACCAATGCTCCATGCCCCTGTCACCACAGTTCTCCATGCCCTAGTCATCACAATGCTCCATGACCACTGTCATCACAATGCATCATGTCCATCATCATAATGCTTCCGGCTATTGTCAGCGCAATGAAATCAAAATTCTCCATGACCTCTGTAATCACAATGCTCCATGACCCCTGTCATCACAATACTCCAGGAATATTTTCAGCCCAATTCTCCATGACCCTTGTCATCACAATCATCCATGCCCTTGTCATCCCAATGCTCCATGACCGCTGTATTCACAATGCTCCATGACGCTTGTCATCACAGTGCTCCATGACACCTTTCATCACTGTGCTCCATGATTTTGTCAGCAAAATGCTATATGACCTTGTCATTACAATGCTCTATGCGCTTGTCATTACAATACTCCATTTCCATTGTCATCACAATCCTCCATGAATCTTGGGATCACATTTCTTCATGCTCTTTTCCTCACAATGCTCCATGTTCCTTGAAATCAAAATGATCCATGACCTCTCTCATCACAATGCTCCAAACCCTTGTGATCACAATGTCCCATAGCACTTGTCATCACAACGCTCCATGATGCCTGTCATCCCAATATTCCATGCCCTTTTCATCACAATGCTCCATGACTTTTGTCATCACAATTCTCAATACACTTGTCATCACAATGCTCCCTGACATTTGTCATCAGAATGCTCCTTGAACACTGTCACAAAAAGGCTCCATGCCTTTTTCATCACAATGCCCCATGCCGTTTTCATCACAATGCTCCATGACATTGTCATCAAAATACTCCACAAGCTTGTCATCAGAATGCTCCATGACCCTTGTCATCACAGTTCTCCATGCACTTGTCAGCACAGTGCTCCTTGACCTTTGTCATAACAATGCTGCAAACCATTGCCATCACAATGCTCCATGACATTTGTCATCAGAATACTCCATGACACTTAACATCACAGTGCTCCATGCCATTGTCATCAAAATGGGCCATTACATATGTCATCAAATTGCTCCCTGACACCTGTGTTCACAATACTGCATGACCTGGTCATCACAATGCTCCATGCCCTTGTTATCACATTGCTCCATGACCCTTGTCCTCACAATGCTCCGTGACTCCAGTTATCACAATGCTTCATGACCTTTGTCATCACAATGGTCCATGCCCTCATCATCAACAGTCTCTGTGACCTTTTTAACCACAATCCTACATGAACTTTTCATCAAAATGCTCTTTGACCGTTGTCATCACAATACTGCATGCACTTCTCATCAAAATGCTCTCTCACCACTGATATCACAATGGTACATCACTATTTGTCACAATACTCCCTCACCCCTGTCATCACAATGTTCCATGACTCCTGTCATCACATTGCTACATGCACTTATCATCACAATGTTCGATGACCCCTGGCATCACAATGTTCCATAACATCTGTCATCAAAATGTTCCATGACACTTTTCATCAAATTGCTCCATGACCCTGTCATCACAATGCTCCCTACCCTTCTCATCACAATGCACAATGCCCTTGTCATCAAAATGCTCCATGACCTTTGTCATCACAAAGATCCATGACACTTGGCATCACAATGCTCCATGTCATTGTCATCACAATGCACCATGAATGTTCTCATCACATTGCTCCATGTCCTTGTCATCACAAACCTCCATGACACATGTCATCAGAATGCTCCATGGCATTCTCATCACAATGCTCCATGCCCTTGCCATCACAATGTTCCATTACCCCTGTCATAACAATGCTCCATGAACCCTGTAATCACGATGTTCGATGGCCTTGTCATCACAAGGCTCCATGACCCTTCTAATCACAATGCTCCAACAACCCTGTAATCACAATGCTCCATGCCCGTTTTCATCTCAATGATCCATGAACCCTGTCATCACAATGCACCATGCCCATCATCATAATGCTTCATGCTATTGTCATCACAATGAAATCAAAAGGCTCCATGACATCTGACATAACAATGCTCCAAACCCTTGTGATCACAATATTCCATAACACTTGTCATCACAATGCCCCATGAAGCTCATCATCACAATTATCCATGGTCTTCTCATCACAATGCTCCATGACATTTGTCATCACAATGATCAATACACTTGTCATCAATATGCTCCCTGACCCTTGTTGTCTGTATGCTCCTTGAACCCTGTCATGACAAGGCTCCATGCCTTTTTTTATCACAATGATCCTTGCACTTTTCATCACAATGCTTCAAGACCCCTGTAATCACAAAGCTCCATGCCCTTGTCATCACAAAGCTCAATGACATATGTCTTCAGAATGCTCCTTGTCCTTCTCCTCACAATGCTCCATGCCCTTGTCATCAAAATGCTCCATGACCCCTGTCATCACAATGCTCCGTGATTCCAGTCATCACAATGCTTCATAACGTTTGTCATCACAATTGTCCTTGCCAGCATCATCACAAGGCACTGTGACCTTTGTCATCACAATCCTCAATGAACTTTTCATCACAATTCTCTGTGACCCTTGTCATCACAATGCTCCATGTCTTTGTCAGAAAAATGCTCCATGACCATTGTCATCACAATGTGCCACACGCATTTCATCACAACGGTCCACAACCTTATCATTGCAATGCTCCATAAACTTTGTAATCACAATGGTCCATGCACTTCTCATCAAAATGCTCTCTCACCAGAGTTATCACAATGTTCCGTCACTAGTCATCACAATACTCCCTCAACCATGGAATCACAATGTTCCATGACCCTGTCATCACAATGCTACATCCCCTTATCATCACAATGTTCCATGACCTCTGACATCGCAATGTTCCATAAGCCCTGTCATCAAAATGCTCCATGACCCTTGTCATCACAATTCTCCATGCACTTGTCAGCACAATGCTACCTGACCCTTGTCATCACAATGTTCTAAGCCATTGTCATCACTGTGCTCCATTACCTTTGTCATCTGAATCCTCCATGTCACTTGGCATCACAATGCTCCATGCCATTGTCATCACAATGGGCCATTACATATGTCATCAAATGGCTCCCTGACACCTGTCTTCACAGTACTGCATGACCTGGTCATCACAATGCTCCATGCCCTTGTCATCACAATGCTCCATTCCAACTGTCATCGCAATAATCCATGAAGCTTACTAGACCAATGTTCCATGCCCTTGTCATCACAATGCTCCATGTCCTTCTTATCACAATGTTCCACGACCCCTGTCATCACAATGCTCCGTGACTCCAGTCATCACAATGCTTCATGACTTTTGTCATCACAATGATCCATGCCCTCGTCATCAACAGTCTCTGTGACCTTTTTAACCACAATCCTCCATGAACTTTTCATCACACTGCTCTTTGACCCTTGTCATCACAATGCTCTATGCCTTTCTCAGCACAATGCTCCATGACCCTGGTCATCACAATGCTCCATGCGCTTGTCAGCACAATGCTCCATGACACATGTCATCACAATGCACCATGCGCTTGTCATCACAGTGCTCCACAATCTTGTCATCACAATGCTCCATAAAACATGTCATCACAATGCTCCATGCACTTCTCATCGAAATGCTCTCTCACCACTGATATCACAATGTTACATCACTATTCGTCACAATACTCCCTCACCTCTGTCATCACAATGATCCATGAATCCTGTCATCACAATGCTACATGCACTTATCATCACAATGTTCGATGACCCCTGACATCACAATGTTCCATAACCCCTGTCATCAAATTGTTCCTTGAAACTTTTCATCAAATTGCTCCATGACACTGTCATCAAAATGCTCCCTGCCCTTCTCATCACAATGCACAATGCCCTTGCCATCAAAATGCTCCATGACCTTTGTCATCACAAATATCCATGACCCTTCGCATCACATTGCTCCATGCCCTTGTCATCACTAAGCTCCATGACACATGTCATCAGAATGCTCCATGGACTTCTCATCACAATGCTCCATGCCCTTTCCATCAAAATGCTCCATTACCCCTGTCATAACAATGCTCCATGACACCTGCCATCACGATGTTCCATGGATTTGTCATCACAAGGCTCCATGACCCTTCTAATCACAATGCTCCAAGACCCCTGTAATCACAATGCTCCATGCACTTCTCATCAAAATGCTCTCTCACCACTGATATCACAATGTTACATCACTATTCGTCACAATACTCCCTCACCTCTGTCATCACAATGATCCATGATTCCTGTCATCACAATGCTACATGCACTTATCATCAAAATGTTCGATGACCCCTGACATCACAGTGTTCCATAACCCCTGTCATCAAAATGTTCCTTGACACTTTTCATCAAATTGCTCCATGACCCTGTCATCAAAATGCTCCCTGCCCTTCTCATCACATTGCACAATGCCCTTGCCATCAAAATGCTCCATGACCTTTGTCATCACAAATATCCATGACCCTTCGCATCACATTGCTCCATGCCCTTGTCATCAATAAGCTCCATGACACATGTCATCAGAATGCTCCATGGACTTCTCATCACAATGCTCCATGCCCTTTCCATCAAACTGCTCCATTACCCCTGTCATAACAATGCTCCATGACACCTGCCATTACGATGTTCCATGGATTTGTCATCACAAGGCTCCATGACCCTTCTCATCACATTGATCCAAGACCACTGTAATCACAATGCTCCATGCCCATTTTCATCTCAATGATCCAAGATCCCTGTAATCACAATGCTCCATGCCACTTTTCATCTCAATGATCCATGAACCCTGTCATCACAATGCACCATGCTCATCATCATAATGCTTCATGCTGTTGTCATCACAATGAATTCAAAATGCTCCATGACCTCTGTCATAACAATGCTCCAAACCCTTGTGATCACAATATTCCATAACACTTGTCATCACAATGCCCCATGACACTCATCATCACAATTATCCATGGTCTTCTCATCAAAATGCTCCATGACCTTTGTCATCACAATGCTCTATACACGTGTCATCAATATGCTCCCTGACACTTGTTGTCTGTATGCTCCTTGAACCCTGTCATGACATGGCTTCATGCCCTTTTCATCACAATGCTCCAAGACACATGTAATCACAATGCTCCATGCACTTGTCATCACAAAGCTCAATGACGCCTGTCCTCAGAATGCTCCTTGGCCTTCTTTTCACAATGCTCCATGCCATTTTCATCACAATGTTCCAAGACCCCAGTAATCACAATGGTCCATGCCCCTTTTCATCAGTATGCTATATGAGACTTGTCATCACAAGGCTCCATGGATTTCTCATCACAGTGCTCCATGACACTTGTCATCACAATGCTCGATGCCCTTCCCATCACAATGCTCCATGCCTTTGTCATTACAATCCTCCATGAACCATGTATCACAGTGTTCCGTGCCCTTGTCATCCCAATGCTCCAAGCCCACTCTCATCACAATAATCCATGAAATATTTTAGACCAAAGCTCAATGCCCTTTTCATCACAATAATCCATGACCTCTGTCACAACAATGGTCCATGACCCCTGCCATCACAGTGTTCAATGGCATGTCATCACAAGTCTCCATGACCCTTGTCATCACAATGCTCCAAGACCACTGCAATTACAATGCTCCATGCCCTTGTCATCACAGTGCTCCATGACGCATGTCATCAGAATGTTCCATGGCCTTCTCATCACAATGCTCCATGCCCTCGTCATCAAAATGCTCCAAGACCCCGGTAATCACAATGCTCCATTCCCCTTTTCATCTCAATGCTCCATGAACCCTGTCATCACAATGCACCATGCCCATCATCAAAATGTTTCATGCTATTGTCATCACAATGAATTCTAAATTCTCCATGACCTCTGTCATCATAATGCTCTAAACCCTTGTGATCACAATGTTCCATAAGACTTATCATCACAAAACCCCATGACAAGCATCATCACAATTATCCATGGTCTTCTCATCACAATGCTCCATGACCTTTGTCATCAAATGCTCCATGCCCTTGTCATCACAATGCTCCAAGACCATTGTAATCAAAATGCTCCATTCCCCTTTTCATCTCAATGCTCCATGAACCCTGTCATCACAATGAACCATGCCCATTATCATAATGCTTCCGGCTATTGTCATCACAATGAAATCAAAATTCTCCATGACATCTGTCATTCCAATGCTTCATGACCCCTGTCATCACAATACTCGATGAACATTTTCAGCAAAATGCTACATGACACTTGTCATCACAATGATCCATGCCCTTCTCATCCCAATGCTCCATGACCCCTGTATTCACAATGCTCCATGACGCTTGTCATCACAGTGCTCCATGACAACTGTCATCGCAATAATGCATGAAACTTATTAGACCAATGCTCCATGACCTTGTCATCACAATGCTCCCTGACACTTGTCGTCAGTATGCTCCTTGAACCCTGTCATGACAAGGCTCCATGCATTTTTCATCACAATGATCCATGCCCTTTTCATCACAATGCTCCAAGACACCTGTAATCACAATGCTCCATGCCCTTGTCATCAAAAAGCTCCATGACGCATGTCATCAGAATGCTCCATGCTCTTTTCCTCACTATGCTCCATGGCATTGTCATCACGATGCTCCATGTACCCTCTCATCACATTGCTCCATGCACTTGTCATTACAATCCTCCATGACCCATGTATCACACTGTTCCGTGCCCTTGTCATCACAATGCTCCAGTCCACTCTCATCACAATAAAATATGAAATATTTCAAAACAATGCTCAATGCCCTTCTCATCACAATGCTCCATTACCTCTGTCATAACAATGCACCAGGACCACTGCCATCACAATGTTCCACGGCCTTGTCATCACAAGGCTCCATGACCCTTGTCATCACAATGCTCCAAGAAACATGTAACCAAAATTCTCCATGCCCTTGTCATAACAGAGCTCCATGACGCATGTCATCAGAAGGTCCCATGGCCTTCTCATCACAATGCTCCATGCCCTTGTCATCACAATGCTCCAAGACCCCTGTAAACACAATGCTCCATGCCCCTTTCATCTCAATGCTCCATGAACCCTGTCATCACAATGCACCATGCCCATCTTCATAATGCTTCAGGCTATTGTCACTACAATGAAATCAAAATTTTCCATGACTTCTGTCATCATAATGCTCCATACCCTTGTGATCACAATGTTCCATAACATTTATCATCAAAACACCCCATGACGATCATCATCACAATTATCCATGGTGTTCTCATCACAATTCTCCATGATCATTGTCATCACAATGCTCAATACACTTGTCATCACAATACTCCCTGACACCTGTCATCAGTATGCTCCTTGAACGCTGTGATGACAAGTCTCCATGCCTTTTACATCACAATGATCCATGCCTTTTCATCACAATGCTCCAAGACCCCTGTTATCACAATGCTCCATTGCCTTGTCAGCACATACCTCCATGACGCATGTCATCAGAATTCTCCATGGCTTCTCCTCACAATGCTCCATGCCCTTGTCATCACAATGCTCCAAGACCCTTGTAATCACAATGCTCCATGCCCTTTTTCATCAGAATGCTCCATGAAACTTTTCATCACAAGTTTCCATGGTCATCTCATCACAATGCTCCAGGACCTTGTCATCACAATGCTCCATGACCCCTGTCATTACAATAATCCATTAACATTTCCAGCCGAATGCTACATGACATTCTCATCACAATGCTCCATGACCAATATCATCACAATGCTCCATGACCCCTGTCATCACAACCATCCATAACACCTGACAACACAATGATCCCTGACTCTTGTCATCACAATGCTCCATTCGCTAGTCATCACGATGCTCCACGACCCCTGTCATCACAATAGTCCATGAACATTTTCAGCCCAATGCTCCATGAACCTTGTCATCACAATGATCCATGCCCTTGTCATCCCAATGCTCCATGACCCCTGTATTCACAATGCTCCTTGACGCTTGTCATCACAGTGCTCCATGACACATGTCATCACAATGCTCCATGCCTTTGTCAGCAAAATGCTACATGACCTTGTCATTGCAATGCTGTATGGGCTTGGCATCACAATACTCCATTTCCATTGTCATCACAATCCTCCTTGAACCTTGGGATCACATTGCTTCATGCCCTTGTCATCACAATGCTCCATGTGCCTTGAAATCAAAATGATCCATGACCTCTCTCATCACAATGCTCCAAACACTTGTGATCACAATGTTCCATAACACTTGTCATCACAATGCTCCATGATGGCTGTCATCACAATACTCCATGCCCTTTTCATCACATTGCTCCATGACCTTTGTCATCACAATTCTCAATACACTTGTCATCACCATGCTCCCTGACACTTGTCGTCAGAATTCTACTTGAACCCTGTCACGAAAAGGCTCCATGCCTTTTTCACCACAATGCCCCATGCCGTTTTCATCACAATGCTCTATGACATTGTCATTAAAATACTCCACAAGCTTGTCATTAGAATGCTCCATGACCCTTGTCATCACAATTCTCCATGCACTTGTCAGCACAATGCTCCCTAACCCTTGTCATCACAGTGATCCAAGCCATTGTCATCACAATGCTCCATTACCTTTGTCATCAGAATCCTCCATGACACTTGGCATCACAATGCTCCATGTCATTGTCATCACAATGGGCCATTACATATGTCATCACAATGCTCCCTGACACCTGTCTTCACAATACTGCATCACCTGGTCATCACAATGCTCCATGCCCTTGTCATCACAATGTGTCATTCCATCTGTCATCGCAATAATCCATGAAACATATTAGACCAATGTTCCATGCCCTTGTCATCACAATGCTCCATGCCCTTGTTATCACAATGTTCCAAGACCCCTGTAATCAGAATACTCCATGCCCCTTTTCATCAGTATGCTCCATGAGACGTGTCTTCACAAGGCTCCATGGATTTCTCATCACAAAGCTCCAGGACCTTGTCATCACAATGCTTCACGACATTGTCATGAAAATCCTCAATGGCCCTTGTAATCATAATGCTGCAAGCCCTAGTCATCACAATGCTCCATTATATTTGTCAGCACAATGTTCCCTGCCATTGTCATCGCAATGGACCATGACATATGTCATCACAATGCTACCTGACACCTCTCTTCACAATACTCCATGACCATCTCATCACAATGCCTCATGCCCTTGTCATCACAGTGCACCATGTCCACTGTCATCACAATAATCTATGAAACTTCTCAGACCAATGCTCCATGCCCCAGTCTTCAAAATGCCCCATGCCCTGGTTAGCACAATGCTCCATGACCCCTGTGCTCACAATGCTCCATGACTCCAGTCATCACAATGCTTCATAACGTTTGTCATAACAGCGGTCCATGCCCGCGTCATCACAAGGCCCTGTGTCCTTTGTAACCACAATGCTCCATGAACATTTCATCACACTGCTCCGTGACCCTTGTCATCACAGTGCTCCATGCCTTTGTCAGAACAATGCTCCATGACCCTTGTCATAACAATGTGCCACGCGCTTTTCCTCACAATGTTCCACAACCTTGTCATGTCTATGCTCCATAAACCTTGTAATCACAATGCTCCATGCACTTCTCATCCAAATGCTCTCTCACCTGAGATATCACAATGTTCCATCACTAGTTATCACAATTCTCCCTCACCCCTGTAATCACAGTGTTCCATACCCCTGTCATCACAATGTTACATCCCCTTATCAGCACAGTGTTCCATGACCCCTGACACCACAATGTTCCATAACCCCTGTCATCAAAATGCTCCATGACACTTTTCATCCCAAATCTCCATGACCCCTGGCATCACAATGTTCTATAACCCCTGTCATCAAAATATTCCATTACACTTTTCATCAAATTGCTGCATGACTCTGTCATCAAAATGCTCCCTGCCCTTCTCATCACAATGCACCACACACTTGTCATCAAAATGCTCCATGACCTTTGTCATCACAAAGCTCCATGACCCTTGGCATCAAAATGCTCCATGTCATTGTCATCACAATGCTCCATGAACCCTCTCATCACATTGCTTCATGCCCTTGTCATCACAAAGCTCCATGACACTTGTCATCACAATGCTCGATGCGTTCTCATCACAATGCTCCATGCCCATGTCATTACAGTCCACCATGACCCATGTATCACAGTCTTCCGTTCCCTTGTCATCGCAATGCTCCATGCCCACTCTCATCACAATAATCCATGAAATATTTCAGACCAATGCTCAATGCCCTTCTCATCAATATGCTCCATTACTTCTGTCATAACTATGATCCATGACCACTGCCATCACAATGTTCCACGGCCTTGTCATCACAAGGCTCCATGACCCTTGTCATCACAATGCTCCAAGAACCCTGTAATCACAATGCTCAATGCCCTTGTCATCACAGTGCTCCAAGATCCCTGTAATCACAATGCTCCATGCCCCTTTTCATCTCAACGCTCCATGAACCCTGTCATCACAATGCACCATGCCCATCATCATAATTCTTCAGGCTATTGTCATCACAATGAAATCAAAATTCTCCATGACCTCTGTCATCATAATGCTCCAAAACCTTGTGAACACAATGTTCCATAACATGTATCATCACAACACCCTATGACTATCATCATCACAATTATCCATGGCCTTCTCATCACAATGCTCCATGACCTTTGTCATCACATTTCTCAATACACTTGTCATCACAATGCTCCCTGACACTTGTCATCACAATGCTCCAAGCCATTGTCATCACAATGCTCCATTACCTTTGTCATCAGAATCCTCCATGACACTTGGCATCACAATGCTCCATGCCATCGTCATCACAATGGGCCATTACATATGTCATCACAATGCTCCCTGACACCTGTCTTCACAATACTGCATGACCTGGTCATCACTGTGCGCCATTCCAACTGTCATCGCAATAATCCATGAAACATATTAGACAATTGTTCATTGCCCTTGTCATCACAATCTTCCATGCCCTTTTTATCACCATGCTCCATGACCCCTGTCATCACAATGCTCCGTGACTCCAGTCATCACAGTGCTTCATTACCTTTGTCATCACAGTGGTCCATGCCCTCATCATCAACAGTCTCTGTGACCTTTTTAACCACAATGCTCCATGAACTTTTTATCACACTGCTCTTTGACCCTTGTCATCACAATGCTCTATGCCTTTCTCAGCACAATGCTCCATGACCCTTGTTATCACAATGCTCCATGCGCTTGTCAGCACAATGCTCCATGACACATGTCATCACAATGCACCATGCGCTTATCATCACTGTGCTCCACAATCTTGTCATCACAATGCTCCATAAAATTTGTCATCACAATGCTCCATGCACTTCTCATCAAAATGCTCACTCTCCACTGATATCACAATGCTACATCACTATTTGTCACAATACTCCCTCACCCCTGTCATCACAATCTTCCATGACTCCTGTCATCACAATGCTACATGCACTTATCATCATAATGTTCGATGACCCATGACATCCCAATGTTCCATAACACCTGTCATCAAAATGTTCCTTGACACTTTTCATCAAATTGCTCCATGACACTGTCATCACAATGCTCCCTGCCCTTCTCATCACAATTCACAACGCCCTTGCCATCAAAATGCTCCATGACCATTGTCATCACAAATATCCATGACCCTTGACATCACAATGTTCCATGTCATTGTCATCACAATGCTCCATGAATGCTCTCATCACATTGCTCCATGCCCTTGACTTCACATAGCTCCATGACACATGTCATCAGAATGCTCCATGACCTTCTCATCACAATGCTCCATGCCCTTGCCATCACAATGCTCCATTATACCTGTCATAACAATGCTCCATGATCCCTTCCATCACGATGTTCCATGGCCTTGTCATCACAAGGCTCCATGACCCTTCTCATCACAATGCTCCATGAACACTGTAATCACAATGATCTATGCCCCTTTTCATCTCAATGATACATGACACCTGTCATCACAATGCACCATGCCCATCATCATAATGCTTCATGCTATTGTCATAACAATGAAATCAAAATGCTCCATGACCTCTGTCATAACAATGCTCCAAACCCTTGTGATCACAATATTCCATAACACTTGACATCACAGTGCCCCATGACGCTCGTCATCACAATTATCCATGGTCTTCTCATCACAATGCTCCATGACCTTCGTCATCACAATGCTCAATACACTTGTTATCATACTGCTCCCTGACACTTGTTGTCTGTATGCTCCTTTTACCCTGTCATGACAAGGCTCCATGCCATTTTCATCACAATAATCCATGCCCTTTTCATCACAATGCTCCAAGACCCATGTAATCATGATGCTCCATGCCCTTGTCATCACAATGCTCAATGATGCATGCCATCAGAAAGCTCCTTGGACTTCTCCTCACAATGCTTCATGCCCTTGTCATCACAAAGTTCCAAGACCCCTGTAATCACAATGCTGCATGCCGTTTTTCATCAGTAAGCTCCATGAGACTTGTCATCACATGGCTCCATGGTTTTGTCATAATAATGCTCCCA
>NW_028294497.1:0-65000 GCF_964341445.2 Mesoplodon mirus | reverse complement strand
CCTCTGTCATCACAATGCTCCAAACCCTTGTGATCACAGTGTTCAATAACACTTGTCATCACAACGCTCCATGATGCCTGTCATCACAATAATCCATGCCCTTTTCATCACAATGCTCCATGACCTTTGTCATCACAATTCTCAATACACTTGTCATCAAAATGCTCCATGCGCTTGTCAGCACAATGCTCCATGACACATGTCATCAAAATGCACCATGCACTTTCCTCACAATGCTCCTTAAAATATGTCATCACAATGCTCCATGCACTTCTCATCAAAATGCTCTCTCACAACTGATATCACAATGCTACATCACTATTTGTCACAATACTCTCTAACCCCTGTCATCACAATGTTCCATGACTCCTATCATCACAATGCTACATGCACTTATCGTCACAATGTTGGATGACCCCTGACATCACAATGTTCCATAACACATGTCATCAAAATGTTCCATGACACTTTTCATCAAATTGCTCCATGACCCTGTCATCAGAATGCTCCCTGCCTTTCTCATCACAATGCACAACGCCCTTGCCATCAAAATGCTCCGTGACCTCTGTCATCACAAAGATCAATGACCCTTGGCATCAAAATGCTCCATGTCATTGTCATCACAATGCTCCATGAACGCTCTCATCACATTGCTCCATGCTCTTGTCTTCACTAAGCTCCATGACACTTGTCATCAGAATGCTCCATGGACTTCTCATCACAATGCTCCATGCCCTTACCATCACAATGCTCCATTACCCTGTGATAACAATGCTCCATGACCCCTGCCATCACGATATTCCATGGCCTTGTCATCACAAACCTCCATGACCCTTCTCATCACAATGCTCCAAGAACCCTGTAATCACAATGCTCTATACCCCTTTCCATCTCAATGATCCATGAACACTGTCATCACAATGAACCATGCCTTTCATCATAATGCTTCATGCTATTGTCATCACAATGAAATCAAAATGCTCCATGACCTCTGTCATAACAATGCCACACACCCTTGTGATCACAATATTCCAAAACACTTGTCATCACATTGCCCCATGACTCTCGTCATCACAATTATCCATGGTCTTCTCATCACAATGCTCCCTGATCTTTGTCATCACAATTCTCAAATACACTTGTCATCACAATGCTCCCTGACACTTGTCGTCAATATGCTCTTTGAACCCTGTCATGACAAGGTTCCATGCCATTTTCATCACAATGATCCATGCCCTTTTCATCACAATGCTCCAAGACCCATGTAATCAAAATTCTCCATGCCCTTGTCATCACAAAGCTCCATGTCTTTGTCAGAAAAATGCTCAATGACCATAGTCATCACAATTTGCAACGCACATTTCATCACAACGGTCCACAACATTGTCATTGCTATGCTTCACAAACCTTGTAATCACAATGGTCCATGCACTTCTCATCAAAATGCTCTCTCACCAGAGATATCACAATGTTCCATCTCTAGTCATCACAATACGCCCTCACCCCTGTAATCACAAAGTTCCAGGACCCTATCATCACAATGCTACATCCCCTTATCATCACAATGTTCCATGACCCCTGACATCACAATGTTCCATAACCCCTGTCATCAAAATGCTCCATGACCCTTTTCATCGCAAAGCTCCAAGACCCCTGACATCACAATGTTCTATAACCACTGCCATCAAAATATTCCTTTACAGTTTTTATCCAATTGCTGCATGACCTGGTCATCAAAATACTCCCTGCACTTCTCAGCACAATGCACCATGCCCTTGTCATCCAAATGCTCCATGACTTCTCATCACAAAGCTCCATGACCCTTGGCATCACAATGCTCCATGTCATTGGCATCACAATGCTCCATGAAACCTCTCATCACATTGCTCCATGCCCTTGTCATCACAAAGCTCCATGACTCTTGTCATCACTATGCTCGATGCCCTTCTCATCACAATGCTCCATGCCCTTGTCATTACAATCCTGCATGACCCATGTATCACAGTGTTCCGTGCCCTTGTCATCACAATGCTCCATGCCCAGTCTCATCACAATAATCCATGAAACATTTCAGAACAATGTTCCATGCCCTTCTCATCAAAATGCTCCATTACACCTGTCACAACAATGCACCATGACCCTTGCCATCACAATGTTCCACGGCCTAGTCATCACAAGGTTCCATGACACTTGTCATCACAGTGCTCCAGACCCCTGAAATCACAATGCTCCATGCCATTGTCATCACAAAGCTCCATGACGCATGTCATCAGAAAGTTCCATGGCCTTCTCATCACAGTGCTCCATGCCCTTGTCATCACAATGCTCCAAGACCCTTGTAATCACAATGCTCCATGCCCCTTTTCATCTCAATGCTCCATGACCCCTGTCATCACAATGCACCATGCCCATCATTATAATGCTTCAAGCTATTGTCATCACAAAGAAATCAATATTCTCCATGACATCTGTCATCATAATGCTCCAAACCCTTGTGATCACAATGTTCCATAACACTTATCATCACAACACCCCATGACGCTCATCATCACAATTATCCATGGTCTTCTCATCACAATGCTCCATGATCTTTGTCATCACAATGCTCAATACACTTGTCATCACAATGCTCCCTGACACTTGTCGTCAGTATGCTCCTTGAACCCTGTCATGACAAGGCTCCATGCCTTTTTCATAACAATGATCCATGCACTTTTCATCACAATGCTCCAAGATCCCTGTAATCACAAATGCTCGATGCCCTTGTCATCACAAAACTCCATGACGCGTGTCATCATAATGCTCCATGGCCTTCTCATCACAATGCTTCATACCCTAGTCATCACAATGCTCCATGCCCCTTTTCATCAGAATGCTCCATGAGACTTCTCATCAGAAGTCTCCATGGTCTTCTCATCACAATGCTCCAGGACCATGTCATCACCATGCTCCATTCTGTTGTCATCACAATGCTCCGTGACACATGTCATCACAATGCTCCATGCCTTTGTCAGCAAAATGCTACATGACCTTGTCATTACAATGCTCTATGTGCTTGTCATCACAATACTCCATTTCCATTGTCATCACAATCCTCCATGAACCTTGGGATCACATTGCTTCATGCCCTTGTCATCACAATGCTCCATGCTCCTTGAAATCAAAGTGATCCATGACTTCTGTCATCACAATGCTCCAAACACTTGTGATCACAATGTTCCGTAACACTTGTCATCACAAAGCTCCATGATGCCTGTCATCACAATACTCCATGCCCTTTTCATCACAATGCTCCCTGACATTTGTCATCACAATTCTCAATACACTTGTCATCACAATGCTCCATGACATTGTCGTCAGAGTGCTCCTTGAACCCTGTCACCAAAAGGCTCCATTCCTTTTTCATCACAATGCCCCATGCCATTTTCATCACAATGCTCCCTGCAATTGTCATCAAAATACTCCACAAGGTTGTCATCAGAATGCTCCATGTCTCTTATCATCACAATTATCCATACACTTGTCAGCACAATGCTCCCTGACCCTTGTTATCACAATGCTCCAAACCCTTGTCATCACAATGCTCCATTACCTTTGTCATTAGAATCCTCCATGACACTTGGCATCACAATGCTCCATGCCATTGTCATCACAATGGGCCAATACATATGTCATCACAATGCTCCCTGACACCTCTCTTCACAATACTGCATGCCCTTGTCATCACAATGCTCCATGCCCTTGTATCACAATGTTCCAAGTTCCCTGTAATCAAAATTCTCCAGGCCCCTTTTCATCTGTATGCTCCTTGAGATTTGTCATCACAAGCCTCCATGGTTTTCTCATCACAATGCTCCAGGACCTTATCATCACAATGCTTCACGACATTGTCATGAAAATTTTCAATGGCCCTTTTGAACATAATGCTCCAAGCCCTAGTCATCACAATGCTCCATTATATTTGTCATCACATCCTCCATTACATTTGGCATCACAATGCTCCATGCTATTGTCATCGCAATGGACCATGACATAGGTCATCACAATGCTCCCTGACACCTGTCTTCACAATACTCCATGCCCTTGTCTTCACAATGCACCATGCCCTAGTCATCACAATGCACCATGTCCACTGTCATCACAATAATCTATGAAACTAGTCAGACCAATGTTCCATGCCCCTGTCATCACAATGCTCCATGCCCTTGTCATCACAATGCACCATGACCCCTGTCATCACAATACTCCATGAATATTTTCAGCCCAATGCTCCGTGACCTTCTCATCACAATGCTCCAAGACCAATATCATCACAATGCTCCATGACCTCTGTCATCACAATACTCCATGAATATTTTCAGCCCAATACTCCATAACGCTTGTCATCACAATGATCCATGCCCTTGTCATCCCAATGCTCCATGACCCCTGTATTCACAATGCTCCGTGACGCTTGTCATCACAGTGATCCATGACACCTGTCATCACAATGCTCCACGCCTTTGTCATCAAAATGCTACATGACCTTCTCATTACAATACTCTATGCACTTGTCATCACAATACTCCATTACCATTGTCATCACAATCCTCCATGAACCTTGGGATCACATTGCTTCATGCCCTTGTCATCACAATGCTACATGCTCCTTGAAATCAAAATGATCCATGATCTCTGTCATCGCAATGCTCCAAACACTTGTGATCACAATGTTCCATAACGCTTGTCATCACAATGCTCCATGATGCCTGTCATCACAATACTCCATGCCCTTTTCATCACAATGCTCCATGACCTTTGTCATCACAATTCTCAATACACTTGTCATCAAAATGCTCCATGACACTTGTCGTCGGAATGCTCCTTGAACCCTGTCACGAAAAGGCTGCATGCATTTTTCATCACAAAGCCCCATGCCGTTTTCATCACAATGCTCCATGCCATTGTCATCAAAATACTCCACAAGCTTTTCATCAGAATGCTCCATGACCCTTGTCATCACAATTCTCCATGCACTTGTCAGCACAATGCTCCCTGAACCTTGTCATCACTATGCTCCAAGCCATTGTGATCACAATGCTCCATTACCTTTGTCATCAGAATCCTCCATGACACTTGTCATCACAATGCTCCATGACATTGTCATCACAATGCTCCATGCCCTTGTTATCACAATGTTCCAAGACCCCTGTAATCAGAATGCTTCATGCCCGTTTTCATCAGTATGCTCCATGAGACATGTCATCAAAGTCTCCATGGTTTTGTCATCACAATGCTCCAGGACATTGTCATCACAATGCTGCACGATCTTTTCATGAAAATTCTCATTGGCCCTTGTCATCATAATGCTCCAAGCCGTAGTCATCACAATGCTACATTATATTTGTCATTACAATCCTCCATTACATTTGGCATCACAATGCTCCATGCTATTGTCATCGCAATGGACCATGACATATGTCATCACAATGCTCCCTGACACCTGTCTTCACAATACACCATGCCCTTGTCATCACAAAGCTCCATGCCCTTGTCATCACAATGCACCATGTCCACTGTCATCACAATCATCTATGAAACTTGTCAGACCAATGCTCCATGCCCCTGTCATCACAGTGCTCCATGCCCTTGTCATCACAATGCTCCATGACCCCTGTCAGCACAATGCCCCCTGACTCCAGTCATCACAATGCTTCATAACGTTTGTCATCACAATGGTCCATGCCCGCGTCATCAAAAGGCTCTGTGACCATTTTAATCACAATGATCCATGAACTTTTCATCAAAATGCTCCGTGATCCTTGTTATCAAAATGATCCATGCCTTTGTCAGAACAATGCTCCATGACCTTTGTCATCCCAATGTGCCATGCACTTTTCATCACAATGATCCACAACCTTGTCATCGCTATGGTCCATAAACCTTGTAATCACAATGCTCCATGAACTTCTCATCCAAATGCTCTCACATGAGATATCACAATGTTCCACCACTAGTCATCACAATCCTCCCTCACCCCAATTATCACAATGTTCCATGACCCCTGTCATCACAATGCTACATCCCCTTATCTGAACAATGTTCCATGACCCCTGACATCACAATGTTCCATAACCCCTGTCATCAAAATGCTGAATGACACTTTTCATCCCAAAGATCCATGAACCCTGGCATCACAATGTTCTATAACCCCTGTCATCAAAATGTTCCATTACACTTTTCATCAAGTTGCTGCATGACCCTGTCATCAAAATGCTCCCTGCCCTTCTCATCACAATGCACTACACCCTTGTCATCAAAATGCTCCATGACCATTGTCATCACAAACCTCCATGGCCCTTGGCATCACAATGCTCCATGTCATTGTCATCACAATGCTCCATGAACCCTCTCATCAAATGGCTCCATGACCTTGTCATAACAAAGCACCATGACACTTGTCATCACAATGCTCGATGCCCATCCCATCACAATGCTCCATGCACTTGTCATTACAATCCTCCATGACCCATGTATCACAGTGTTCCGGGCCCTTGTCATCACAATGCTCCATGCCCACTCTCATCACAATAACCCATGAAACATTTCAGACCAATGCTCAATGCCCTTCTCATCACAATGCTCCATTATCTCTGTCATAACAATGCTTCATGACCCCTGCCATCACAATGTTCCACGGCCTTGTCATCACAAGGCTCCATGACCCTTGTCATCACAATGCTCCAAAACCCCTGTAATCACAATGCTCCATGCCCTTGTCATCACAAAGCTCCATGACTTATGTCATCAGAATGTTCCATGGCCTTCTCCTCACAATGCTCCATGCCCTTGTCATCACAATGCTCCAAGACCCCTGTAATCACAATGCTCCATGCCCCTTATCATCAGAATGCTCCATGAGATTTGTCATCACAAGTGTCCATGGTCATCTCATGACAATGCTCCAGGAACTTGTCATCACCATGCTCCATTCCGTTATCATCACAATGCTCCATGACCCCCGTCATCACAATACTCCAGGAATATTTTCAGCCCAATTCTCCATGAACCTTGTCATCACAATGATCCATGCCCATGTCATCCTAATGCTCCATGACCCCTGTATTCACAATGTTCCGTGATGCTTGTCATCACAATGCTCCATGACACATGTCATCACAATGCTCTATGCCATTCTCAGCACAATGCTCCATGCCCTTTTCATCACAATGCTCCATGACCCCTGTCATCACAATGCTCCGTGACTCCAGTCATCACAATTCTTCATCACATTTGTCATCACAATGGTCGATACCCGTGTTATCACAAGGCACTGTTACCATTTTAACCACAATGCTCCATGAAATTTTCATCACAATGCTCCGTGACACTTGTCATCACAATGCTCCATGCCTTTGTTAGAAAAATGTTCCATGACACTTGTCATCACAATGTGCGACACGCTTTTCATCCCAACGGTCCAGAAATTTGTCATTGCAATGCTCCATAAAACTTGTAATCACAATGCTCCATTCCCTTCTCATCACAATTCTCCATTACCTCTGTCATCACAATGCACCAAGACCCCTGTAATCACAAAGCTCCATGCCCTTGTCATCACAAAGCTCCATGACGCATGTCATCAGAATGTTCCATGGCCTTCTCCACACAATGCTCAATGTCCTTGTCATCACAATGCTCCAAGACCCCTGTAATCACAATGCTCCATGCCCCTTTTCATCACAATGCTTCATGAGACTTGTCATCACAAGTCTCCATGGTCATCTCATCACAATGCTCCAGGACCTTATAATCACCATGCTCCATTCCCTTGTCATCACAATACTCCATGAACATTTTCAGCCCAATGCCCCATGACCTTCTCATCACAATGCTCCAAGACCAATATCATCACAATGCTCCATGATCACTGTCATCACAACACTCAATGACACCTGACAACACAATGATCCTGGACTCTTGTCATCACAATGCTCCTTTCCCTAGTCATCACAAAGTTCCATGAACCCTGTCATCACAATACTCCATGAACATTTTCAGCCCAATGCTCCATGACCCTTGTCATCACAATGATCCATGCCCTTGTCATCCCAATGCTCCATGACCACTGTATTCACAATGCTCTGTGACGCTTGTCATCACAGTGCTCCATGACACCTGTCATCACAATGCACTATGCCTTTGTCAGGAAAATGCTACATGACCTTGTCATTACAATGCTCTATGTGCTTGTCATCACAATACTGCATTACCATTGTCATCACTATCCTCCATGAACCTTGGGATCCCATTGCTTCATGCCCTTGTCATCACAATGCTCCATGCTCTTGAAATCAAAATGATCCATGACCTCTGTCATCGCAATGCTCCAAACCCTTGTGATCACAATGTTCCATAACACTTTTCATCACAATGCTCCATGATGCCTGTCATCACAATACTCCATGCCCTTTTCATCACAATGCTCCATGACCTTTGTGATCACAATTCTCAATACACTTTTCATCACAATGCTCCCTGACACTTGTCGTCAGAATGCTCCTTGAACCCTGTCACGAAAAGGCTCCTTGCCTTTTTCTTCACAAAGCGCCATGCCATTTTCATCACAATGCTCCATGCCATTGTCATCAAAATACTCCACAAGCTTGTCATCAGAATGCTCCATGACCTTGTCATCATAATGCTCCATGCCCTTGTCATCACAATGCACCATGTCCACTGTCATCACAATCATCTATGAAACTTGTCAGACCAATGCTCCATGCCCCTGTCATCACAGTGCTCCATGCCCTTGTCATCACAATGCTCCATGACCCCTGTCATCACACTGCCCCGTGTCTCCAGTCATCACAATGCTTCATGACGTTTGTCATCACAACGGTCCATGCCCGCGATATCACAAGGCTCTGTGACCATTTTAACCACAATGCTCCATGAACTTTTCATCACAATGCTCCGTGACCCTTGTCATCACAATGCTCCATGCCTTTGTTAGAAAAATGCTCCATGACACTTGTCATCACAATGTGCGACACGCTTTTCATCCCAACGGTCCAGAAATTTGTCATCACAATGCTCCATAAACCTTGTAATCACAATGCTCCATTCCCTTCTCATCACAATTCTCCATTACCTCTGTCATCACAATGCACCAAGACCCCTGTAATCACAAAGCTCCATGCCCTTGTCATCACAAAGCTCCATGACGCATGTCATCAGAATGTTCCATGGCCTTCTCCACACAATGCTCAATGCCCTTGTCATCACAATGCTCCAAGACCCCTGTAATCACAATGCTCCATGCCCCTTTTCATTAGAATGCTCCATGAGACTTGTCATCACAAGTCTCCATGGTCATCTCATCACAATGCTCCAGGACCTTGTCATCACCATGCTCCATTCCCTTGTCATCACAATGCTCCATCAAGACTGTCATCACAATACTCCATGAACATTTTCAGCCCAATGACCCATGACCTTCTCATCACAATGTTCCAAGACCAATATCATCACAATGCTCCATGATCACTGTCATCACAACACTCAATGACACCTGACAACACAATGATCCTGGACTCTTGTCATCACAATGCTCCTTTCCCTAGTCATCGCAATGCTCCATGACCCCTTTCATCACAATACTCCATGAACATTTTCAGCCCAATGCTCCATGACTCTTGTCATCACAATGATCCATGCCCTTGTCATCCCAATGCTCCATGACCCCTGTATTCACAATGCTCTGTGACTCTTGTCATCACAGTGCTCCATGACACCTCTCATCACAATGCTGTATGCCTTTGTCAGCAAAATGCTACATGATCTTGTTATTACAATGCTCTATGTGCTTGTCATCACAATACTGCATTACCATTGTCATCACTATCCTCCATGAACCTTGGGATCCCATTGCTTCATGCCCTTGTCATCACAATGCTCCATGCTCCTTGAAATCAAAATGATCCATGACCTCTGTCATCACAATGCTCCAAACCCTTGTGATCATAATGTTCCATAACACTTTTCATCACAATGCTCCATGATGCCTGTCATCACAATACTCCATGCCCTTTTCATCACAATGCTCCATGAACTTTGTCATCACAATTCTCAATACACTTGTCATCACAATGCTCCTTGACACTTGTCGTCAGAATGCTCCTTGAACCCTGTCACGAAAAGGCTCCTTGCCTTTTTCTTCACAAAGCCCCATGCCGTTTTCATCACAATGCTCCATGCCATTGTCATTAAAATACTCCACAAGCTTGTCATCAGAATGCTCCATGACCCTTGTCATCACAATTATCCATGCACTTGTCAGCACAATGCTCCCTGAACCTTGTCATCAGTATGCTCCAAGCCATTGTCATCACAATGCTCCTTTACCTTTGTCATCAGAATCCTCCATGACACTTGGCATCAAAATGCTCCATGCAATTGTCATCACAATGGGCTAATACATATGTCATTACAATGCTCCGTGACACCTCTTTTCACAATACTGCCTGACCTGGTCATCACAATGCTCCATGCCCTTGTCATCACAATGCGCCATTCCAACTGTCATCACAATAATCCATGAAACTTATTAGACCAATGCTCCATGCCCTTGTCATCACAATGTTCCATGCCCTTGTTATCACAATGTTCCAATACCCCTGTAATCAGAATGCTCCATGCCCCTTTTCATCAGTATGCTCCATGAGACTTGTCATCTCAAGGCTCCAAGGATTTCTCAACACAATGCTCCAGGACATTGTCATCACAATGCTTCACGACATTGTCATGAAAATTCTCATTGGCCCTTGTCATCATAATGCTGCAAGCCGTAGTCATCACAATGCTCCATTATATTTGTCATTACAATCCTCCATTACATTTCGCATCACAATGCTCCATGCCATTGTCATCGCAATGGACCATGACATATGTCATCACAATGCTCCCTGACACCTGTCTTCACAATACTCCATGATCTTGTCATCATAATGCTCCATGCCCTTGTCATCACAATGCACCATGTCCACTGTCATCACAATCATCTATGAAACTTGTCAGACCAATGCTCCATGCCCCTGTCATCACAGTGCTCCATGCCCTTGTCATCACAATGCTCCATGACCACTGTCATCACAATGCCCCGTGACTCCAGTCATCACAATGCTTCATAACGTTTGTCATCACAACGGTCCATGCCTGCATCATCATAAGGCTCTCTGACCATTTTAACCACAATGCTCCACGAACTTTTCATCACAATGCTCCATGACACTTGTCATCAAATGCTCCATGCCTTTGTCAGAACAATGCTCCATGACCATTGTCATCACAATGTGCCATGCGCTTTTCATCACAATGATGCACAACCTTGTCATCGCTATGCTCCATAAACCTTGTAATCACAATGCCCCATGAACTTCTCATCCAAATGCTCTCACATGTGATATCACAATGTTCCATCACTAGTCATCACAATCCTCCCTCACCCCTGTTATCACAATGTTCCATGACCACTGTCATCACAATGCTACATCCCCTTATCATCGCAATGTTCCATGACCCATGACATCACAATGTTCCATAACCACTGTCATCAAAATGCTCCATGACACTTTTCATCCCAAAGGTCCATGACCCCTGGCATCACAGTGTTCTATAACCTCTGTCATCAACATGTTCCATTACACTTTTCATCAAATTGCTGCATGACCCTGTCATCAAAATGCTCCCTGCACTTCTCATCACAATGCACCACACCCTTGTCATCAAAATGCTCCATGACCTTTGTCATCACAAAGCTCCATGACCCTTGGCATCTCAATGCTCCATGTCATTGTCATCACAATGCTCCATGTACCCTCTCATCATATGGCTCCATGCCCTTGTCATCACAAAGCACCATGACACTTGTAATCACAATGCTCGATGTCCTTCTCATCACAATGCTCCATGCCCTTGTCATTACAATCCTCCATGACCCATGTATCACAGTGCTCCGTGCCCTTGTCATCACAATGCTCCATGCCCACTCTCATCACAACAATCCATGAAATATTTCAGACCAATGCTCAATGCCCTTCTCATCACAATGCTCCATTACCTATGTCATAAAAATGCTCCATGAACCCTGCCATCAAAATGTTCCACGGCCTTGTCATCACAAGGCTCCATGACCCTTGTCATCACAATGCTCCAAGACCTCTGTAATCACAATGCTCCATGCCCTTTTCATCACAAAGCTCCATGACGCATGTAATCAGAATGTTCCATGGCCTTCTCCTCACAATGCTCCATGCCCTTGTCATCACAATGCTCCAAGACCCCTGTAATCACAATGATCCATGCCCCTTTTCATCAGGATGCTCCATGAAACCTGTCATCACAAGTCTCCCTGGTCATCTCATCACAATGCTCCAGGACCTTGTCATCACCACACTCCATTCCATTGTCATCACAATGCTCCATGACCCCCGTCATCACAATATTCCAGGAATATATTCAGCCCAATTCTCCATGACCCTTGTCATCACAATGATCCATGCCGTAGTCATCCTAATGCTCCATGACCCCTGTATTCACAATGCTCCGTGACGCTTGTCATCACAATGCTCCATGACACATGTCATCACAATGCTCTATGCCATTCTCAGCACAATGCTCCATGCTCTTTTCATCACAATGCTCCATGACCCCTGTCATCACAATGCTCCTTGACTCCAGTCATCACAATTCTTCATAACATTTGTCATCACAATGGTCGAAACCCTTGTTATCACAAGGCACTGTTACCTTTGTAACCACAATGCTCCATGAAATTTTCATCACAATGCTCCGTGACACTTGTCATCACAATGCTCCATGCCTTTGTTAGAAAAATGCTCCATGACACTTGTCATCACAATGTGCGACACGCTTTTCATCCCAACAGTCCAGATATTTGTCATCGCAATGCTCCATAAACCTTGTAATCACAATGCTCCATTCCCTTCTCATCACAATTCTCCATTACCTCTGTCATCACAATGCACTAAGACCCCTGTAATCACAAAGCTCCATGCCCTTGTCATCACAAAGCTCCATGACGCATGTCATCAGAATGTTCCATGGCCTTCTCCACACAATGGTCAATGCCCTTGTCATCACAATGCTCCAAGAACCCTCTAATCACAATGCTCCATGCCCCTTTTCATCAGAATGCTCCATGAGACTTGTCATCACAAGTCTCCATGGTCATCTCATCACAATGTTCCAGGACCTTGTCATCACCATGCTCCATTCCCTTGTCATCACAATGCTCCATGAAGACTGTCATCGCAATACTCCATGAACATTTTCAGCCCAATGCCCCATGACCTTCTCATCACAATGCTCCGTGACCCTTGTCATCACAATGCTCCATGCCTTTGTCAGAACAATGCTCCATTCCCCTTGTCCTCACAATGTGCCATGTGATTTTCATCACAATAATCCACAAACTAATCATCACTATGCTCCATAAACCTTGTAATCACAATGCTCCATGATCTTCTCCTCCAAATGCTCTCTCACCAGAGATATCACAATGTTCCATCACTAGTCATCACTATCCTCCCTCACCCCTGTTATCACAATGTTCCATGACCCCTGTCATCACAATGCTACATCCCCTTATCTGAACAATGTTCCATGACCCCTGACATCACAATGTTTCATAACCACTGTCATCAAAATGCTCCATGATCCTTTTCATCCCAAAGCTCCATGACCCCTGGCATCACAATGTTCTATAACCCCTGTCACCAAAATGTTCCATTACACTTTTCATCAAATTGCTGCATGACCCTGTCATCAAAATGCTCCCTGCCCATCTCATCACAATGCACCACACCCTTGTCATCAAAATGCTCCATGACATTTGTCATCACAAAGCTCCATAACACTTGGCATCACAATGCTCCATGTCATTGTCATCACAATGCTCCATGAACCCTCTCATCACATGGCTCCATGCCCTTGTCATCACAAAGCACCATGACACTTGTCATCACAATGCTCGATGCCCTTCCCATCACAATGATCCATGCCCTTGTCATTTCAATCGTCCATGACCCATGTATCACAGTGCTCCGTGCCCTTGTCATCACAATGCTCCATGCCCACTCTCATCACAATAATCCATGAAACATTTCAGACCAATGCTCAATGCCCTTCTCATCACAATGCTCTATTACCTCTATCATAACAATGCTCCATGACACCTGCCATCACAATGTTCCACGGCCTTGTCATCACAAGGCTCCATGACTCTTGTCATCACAATGCTCCAAGACCCCTGTAATCACAATGCTCCATGCCCTTTTCATCACAAAGCTCCATGACACATGTAATCAGAATATTCCATGGCCTTCTCCTCACAATGCTCCATGCCCTTGTCATCACAATGCTCCAAGACCCCTGTAATCACAATGCTCCATGCCCCTTTTCATCAGAATGCTCCATGAAACTTGTCATCACAAGTCTCCCTGGTCATCTCATCACAATGCTCCAGGACCTTGTCATCACCACGCTCCATTCCATTGTCATCACAATGCTCCATGACCCCTGTCATCACAATACTCCAGGAACATTTTCAGCCCAGTGCTCCATGACCCTTGTCATCACAATGATCCATGCCCTTGTCATCCTAATGCTCCAAGACCCCTGTAATCACAATGCTCCATGCCCTTGTCATCACAAAGCTCCATGACACATGTCATCAGAATGTTCCATGTCCTTCTCCACACAATGTTCCATGCCCTTGTCATTAAAATGCCCCAAGACCCCTGTAATCACAATGCTCCATGCCCCTTTTCATCTCAATGCTCCATGACCCCTCTCATCACAATGCATCATGCCAATCATCATAATGCTTCCGGCTATTGTCAGCACAATGAAATCAAAATTCTCCATGACCTCTGTCATCACAATGCTCCATGACACCTGTCATCAAAATGATCTATGCCCTTGTCATCCCAATGCTCCATGACCCCTGAATTCACAATGCTCCGTGACGCTTGTCATCACAGTCCTCCATGAAACTTGTCATCAGAATGCTCCATGCCTTTGTCAGCAAAATGCTACATGACCTTGTCATTACAATGCTTTGTGCGCATGTCATCACAATACTCCTTTACCATTGTCATCACAATCCTCCATGAAACTTGGGATCACATTTTTTCATGCCCTTGTCATCACAATTCTCCCTGTTCCTTGAAATCAAAATGATCCATGACCTCTGTCATCACAATGCTCCAAACCCTTGTGATCACAATGTTCCGTAACACTTGTCATCACAAAGCTCCATGATGCCTGTCATCACAATACTCCATGCCCTTTTCATCACAATACTCCATGATTTGTCATCACAATTCTCAATACACTTGTCATCACAATGCTCCCTGACATTGTCGTCAGAGTGCTCCTTAAACCCTGTCACCAAAAGGCTCCATTCCTTTTTCATCACAATGCCCCATGCCAGTTTCATCACAATGCTCCATGCAAATGTCATCAAAATACTCCACAAGCTTGTCATCAGAATGCTCCATGACTCTTGTCATCACAATTCTCCATGCAATTGTCAGCACAATGCTCCCTGACCCTTGTCATCACAATGCTCCAAACCCTTGTCATCACAATGCTCCATTACCTTTGTCATCAGAATCCTCCATGACACTTGGCCTCACAATGCTCCATGCCACTGTCATCACAATGGGCCATTACATATGTCATCACAATACTCCCTGACACCTCTCTTCACAATACTGCATGCCATTGTCATCACAATGCACAATTCCAACTGTAATTACAATAATCCATGAAATTTATTAGACCAATGCTCCATGCTCCATGCCCTTGTCATCAAAATGCACCATGCCCTTGTTATCACAATATTCCAAGACCCCTATAAGCAGAATGCTCCATGCCCATTTTCATCAGTATGCTCCAGGAGACGTTTCATCACAAGGCTCCATGATTTTCTCATCACAATGCTCCAGGAATTTGTCATCACAATGCTTCACGACATTGTCTTGAAAATTCTCAATGGCCCTTGTCATCATAATGCTCCAAGCCGTAGTCATCACAATGCTCCATTATATTTGTCATCACAATCCTCCATTACGTTTGGCATCACAATGCTCCATGCCATTGTCATCACAATGGACCATGACATATGTCATCACAATGCTCCGTGACACATGTCTTCTCAATACTCCTTGCCCTTGTCATCACAAAGCTCCATGCCCTTTTCTTCACAATGCACCATGTCCACTGTCATCACAATCATCTATGAAACTTGTCAGACCAATGCTCCTTGCCCCTGTCATCACAATGCTCCATGCCCTTTTCTTCACAATTCACCATGCCCACTCTCATCACAATAATCCATGAAACATTTCAAACCAATGCTCAATGCCCTTCTCATCACAATGCTCTATTACCTCTGTCATAACAATGCTCCATGAACCCTGCCATCACAATGTTCTATGCACTTGTCATCACAAAGCTCCATGACACGTCATCAGAATGTTCCATGTCCTTCTCATCAAAATGCTCCATGCCCTTGTCATCACAATGCTCCAAGACCCATGTAATCACAATGCTCCATGCCCCTCTTCCTCTCAATGCTCCATGAACCCTGTCATCACAATGCATCATGCCAATCATTATAATGCTTCCGGCTATTGTCAGCACAATGAAATCAAAATTCTCCATGACCCCTGTCATCACAGTACTCCAAGGACATTTTCAGCCCAATGCTCCATGACACTTGTCATCACAATGATCCATGCCCTTGTCATCGCAATGCTCCATGACCCCTGTATTCACAATGATCCGTGACTCTTGTCATCACAGTGCTCCATGAAACTTGTCATCACAGTGTTCCATGCCTTTGTCAGCAAAATTCTACATGACCTTGTCATTACAATGCTCTATGCTCTTGTCATCACAATACTCCTTTACCATTGTCATCACAATCCTCCATGAAACTTGGGAATACATTGCTTCATGCCCTTGTCATCACAATGCTCCCTGCTCCTTGAGATCAAATGATCCATGACCTCTGTCATCACAATGCTCAAAACCCTTGTGATCACAAAGTTCCATAACACTTGTTATCACAAAGCTCCATGATGCCTGTCATCACAATACTCCATGCACTTGTCATCACAATGCTACATGCCCTTGTATCACAATGTTCCAAGTCCCCAGTAATCAGAATGCTCCACGCCCCTTTTCATCAGTATGCTCCTTGAGATTTGTCATCACAAGCCTCCATGGTTTTCTCAACACAATGCTCCAGGACCTTGTCATCACAATGCTTCACGACATTGTCATGAAAATTCTCAATGGCCCTTGTCAACATAATGCTCCAAGCCCTAGTCATCACAATGCTCCATTATATTTGTCATCACATCCTCCATTACATTTGGCATCACAATGCTCCATGCTATTGTCATCGTAATGGACCATGACATAGGTCATCAAAATGCTCCCTGACACCTGTCTTCACAATATTCCATGCCCTTGTCTTCACAATGCTCTATGCCCTAGTCATCACAGTGCACCATGTCCACTGTCATCACAATAATCTATGAAACTTGTCAGACCAATGCTCCATGCCCCTGTCATCACAATGATCCATGCCCTTGTCATCACAATGCTCCATGACCCCTGTCATCACAGTGCTCCGTGACTCGTCATCACTATGCTTCATAACGTTTGTCATCACAACGGTCCATGCCCGCGTCATCACAAGGCTCTGTGACCTTTGTAACCACAATGCTCCATGAACTTTTCATCACAATGCTCCGTGACCCTTGTCATCACAATGATCCATGCCTTTGTCAGAACAATGCTCCATGAACCTTGTCCTCACAACGTGCCATGCGCTTTTCATCACAATGATCCACAACCTTGTCATCGCTATGCTCCATAAACCTTGTAATCACAATGCTCCATGAACTTCTCATCCAAATGCTCTCTCACATGAGATATCACAATGTTCCATCACTAGTCATCACAATCCTCGCTCAACCCTGTTATCACAATGTTCCATGACCCCTGTCATCACAATGCTACATCCCCTTATCTGCACAATGTTCCTTGACCCCTGACATCACAATGTTCCGTAACCCCGTCATCAAAATGCTCCATGACCCTTTTCATCCCAAAGCTCCATGATCCCTGGCAACACAATGTTCTATAATCCATGTCATCCAAATGTTCCATTATACTTTTCATCAAATTGCTGCATGACCCTGTCATCAAAATGCTCCCTGCCCTTCTCATCACAATGCACAACACACTTGTCATCAAAATGCTCCATGACCTTTGTCATCACAAAGCTCCATGACCCTTGGCATCACAACGTTCCATGTCATTTTCATCACAATGCTCCATGAACCATCTCATCACATTGCTCCATGCCCTTGTCATCAAAACTCCATGACACTTGTCATCACAATGCTCGATGCCCTTCTCATCACAATGCTCCATGCCCTTGTCATTACAATCCTCCATGACCCATGTATCACAGTGTACCGTGCCCTTTTCATCACAATGTTCCATGCCCATTCTCATCACAATAATCCATGAAACATTTCAGACCAATGCTCAATGCCTTTCTCATCACAATGCTCCATTACCTCTGTCATAACAATGCTCCATGAACCCTGCCATCAAAATGTTCCACGGCCTTGTCATCACAAGGCTCCATGACCCTTGTCATCACAATGCTCCAAGACCCCTGTAATCACAATGCTCCATGCCCTTGTCATCACACAGCTCCATGACGCATGCCATCAGAATGTTCCATGGCCTTCTCCTCACAATGCTCCATGCCCTTGTCTTCACAATGCTCCAAGACCCCTGTAATCACAATGCTCCATGCCCCTTTTCATCAGAATGCTCCATGAGACTTGTCATCACAAGTCTCCATCGTCATCTCATCACAATGCTCCATGACTTTGTCATCACCATGCTCCATTCCCTAGTCATCACAAAGCTCCATGACCCCTGTCATCACAATATTCCATGAATATTTTCAACCCAATGCTCCATGACCTTCTCATCACAATGCTCCATGATCATTATCATCACAATGCTCCATGACCACTGTCTTCAAAATGCGCCATTCCAACTGTCATCACAATAATCCATGAAAATAATTAGACCAGTGCTCCATGCCCTTGTCATCACAATGCTCCATGCCCTTGCTATCACAGTGTTCCAAGACCCCTGTAATCAGAATGCTCCATGCCCCTTTTCATCGGTATGCTCCATGAGACCTGTCATCACAAGGCTACATGGTTTTCTCATCACAGTGCTCGAGGACCTTGTCATCACAATGCTTCACGACATTGTCATGAAAATTCTCAATGGCCCTTGTCATCATAATGCTCCAAGCCGTAGTCCTCACAATGCTCCATTATATTTGTCATCACAATCCTCCATTACATATGGCATCTCAATGCTCCATGCCATTGTCATCGCAATGGACCATGACATATGTCATCACAATGCTCCCTGACACGTCTTCTCAATCCTCCTTGCCCTTGTCATCACAATGCTCCATGCCCTTTTCTTCACAATTCACCATGCCCACTCTCATCACAATAATCCATGAAACATTTCAAACCAATGCTCAGTGCCCTTCTCATCACAATGCTCCATTACCTCTGTCATAACAATGCTCCATGACCCCTGCCATCACAATGTTCTATGCCCTTGTCATCACAAAGCTCCATGACACGTCATCAGAATGTTCCATGTCCTTCTCATCAAAATGCTCCATGCCCTTGTCATCACAATGCTCCAAGACCCATGTAATCACAATGCTCCATGCCCCTCTTCATCTCAATGCTCCATGAACCCTGTCATCACAATGCATCATGCCAAACATTATAATGCTTCCGGCTATTGTCAGCACAATGAAATCAAAATTCTCCATGACCCCTGTCATCACAGTACTCCAAGGACATTTTCAGCCCAATGCTCCATGACAATTGTCATCAAAATGATCCATGCCATTGTCATCCCAATGCTCCATGACCCCTGTATTCACAATGCTCCGTGACGCTTGTCATCACAGTGCTCCATGCCTTTGTCAGCAAAATGCTACATGACCTTGTCATTACAATGCTCTATGCGCTTGTCATCACAATACTCCTTTACCATTGTCATCACAATCCTCCATGAAACTTGGGATCACATTGCTTCATGCCCTTGTCATCACAATGCTCCCTGCTCCTTGAAATCAAATGATCCATGACCTCTGTCATCACAATGCTCAAAACCCTTGTGATCACAATGTTCCGTAACACTTGTCATCACAAAGCTCCATGATGCCTGTCATCACAATACACCATGCTCTTTTCATCACAATGCTACATGCCCTTTTATCACAATGTTCCAAGTCCCCTGTAATCAGAATGCTCCATGCCCCTTTTCATCAGTATGCTCCTTGAGATTTGTCATCACAAGCCTCCATGGTTTTCTCAACACAATGCTCCAGGACCTTGTCATCACAATGCTTCACGACATTGTCATGAAAATTCTCAATGGCCCTTGTCAACATAATGCTCCAAGCCCTAGTCATCACAATGCTCCATTATATTTGTCATCACATCCTCCATTACATTTGGCATCACAATGCTCCATGCTATTGTCATCGCAATGGACCATGACATAGGTCATCAAAATGCTCCCTGACACCTGTCTTCACAATACTCCATGCCCTTGTCTTCACAATGCTCTATGCCTTAGTCATCACAATGCACCATGTCCACTGTCATCACAATAATCTATGAAACTTGTCAGACCAATGCTCCATGACCCCTGTCATCAAAATGCTCCGTGACTCCAGTCATCACTATGCTTCATAACGTTTGTCATCACAACGGTCCATGCCCCCGTCATCACAAGGCTCTGTGACCTTTGTAACCACAATGCTCCATGAACATTTCATCACAATGCTCCGTGACCCTTGTCATCACAATGATCCATGCCTTTGTCAGAACAATGCTCCATGAACCTTGTCCTCACAATGTGCCATGCGCTTTTCATCACAATGATCCACAACCTTGTCATCGCTATGCTCCATAAACCTTGTAATCACAATGCTCCATGAACTTCTCATCCAAATCCTCTCTCACAAAAGATATCACAATGTTCCATCTCTAGTCATCACAATCCTCGCTCAACCCTGTTATCACAATGTTCCATGACCCCTGTCATCACAATGCTACATCCCCTTATCTGCACAATGTTCCTTGACCCCTGACATCACAATGTTCCATAACCCCGTCATCAAAATGCTCCATGACCCTTTTCATCCCAAAGCTCCATGATCCCTGGCAACACAATGTTCTATAATCCATGTCATCCAAATGTTCCATTATACTTTTCATCAAATTGCTGCATGACCCTGTCATCAAAATGCTCCCTGCCCTTCTCATCACAATGCACAACACACTTGTCATCAAAATGCTCCATGACCTTTGTCATCACAAAGCTCCATGACCCTTGGCATCACAATGCTCCATGTCATTTTCATCACAATGCTCCATGAACCATCTCATCACATTGCTCCATGCCCTTGTCATCAAAAGCTCCATGACACTTGTCATCACAATGCTCGATGCCCTTCTCATCACAATGCTCCATGCCCTTGTCATTACAATCCTCCATGACCCATGTATCACAGTGTACCGTGCCCTTTTCATCACAATGTTCCATGCCCATTCTCATCACAATAATCCATGAAACATTTCAGACCAATGCTCAATGCCCTTCTCATCACAATGCTCCATTACCTCTGTCATAACAATGCTCCATGAACCCTGCCATCAAAATGTTCCACGGCCTTGTCATCACAAGGCTCCATGACCCTTGTCATCACAATGCTCCAAGACCCCTTTAATCACAATGCTCCATGCCCTTGTCATCACACAGGTCCATGACGCCTGCCATCAGAATGTTCCATGGCCTTCTCCTCACAATGCTCCATGCCCTTGTCTTCACAATGCTCCAAGACCCCTGTAATCACAATGCTCCATGCCTCTTTTCATCAGAATGCTCCATGAGACTTGTCATCACAAGTCTCCATCGTCATCTCATCACAATGCTCCATGACCTTGTCATCACCATGCTACATTCCCTAGTCATCACAAAGCTCCATGACCCCTGTCATCACAATATTCCATGAATATTTTCAACCCAATGCTCCATGACCTTCTCATCACAATGCTCCATGGCCATTATCATCACAATGCTCCATGACCACTGTCTTCAAAATGCGCCATTCCAACTGTCATCACAATAATCCATGAAAATAATTAGACCAGTGCTCCATGCCCTTGTCATCACAATGCTCCATGCCCTTGCTATCACAATGTTCCAAGACCCCTGTAATCAGAATGCTCCATGCCCCTTTTCATCAGTATGCTCCATGAGACCTGTCATCAGAAGGCTACATGGTTTTCTCATCACAGTGCTCGAGGACCTTGTCATCACAATGCTTCACGACATTGTCATGAAAATTCTCAATGGCCCTTGTCATCATAATGCTCCAAGCCCTAGTCATCACAATGTTCCAGTATATTTGTCATCACAATCCTCTATTACATTTGGCATCACAATAAACGATGCCATTGTCATCGAAATGGACAATGACATGTGGCATCACAATGCTCCCTCACACCTGTCTTCACAATTCTCCATGATTTTCTCATCACAATGCTCCATGACCTTGTCATCACAATCCTCCATGACCCCTGTCAACACAATGCTCCGTGACTCCAGTCATCACAATGCTTCATAACATTTGTCATCACAACGATCCATGCCCGCGTCATCACAAGGCTCTGTGACCTTTGTAACAACAATGCTCCATGAACTTTTCATCACAATGCTCTGTGACCCTTGTCATCACAATGCTCCATGCCTTTGTCAGAACAATGCTCCATGACCCTTGTCATGAAAATGTGCCACGGGCTTTCCATCACAATGATCCACCACCTTGTAATCGCTATGCTCCATAAACCTTGTAATCACAATGCGCCATTCTCTTCTCATCCAAATGCTCTCTCACCTGAGATATCAACATGTTCTCTCACTAGTCATCACAATCCTCGCTCACCCCTGTAATCAAAATATTCCATGACCCCTGTCATCACCATGTTCCATTCCCTTGTCATCACAATGCTCCATGACCACTGTCATCACAATACTCCATGAACATTTTCAGCCAAATATTCCATGATCTTCTCATCACAATGCTCCATGACAAATATCACCACAATGCTCCATGACCACTGTCATCACAACACTCCATGACACCTGACAACACAATGATCTGGGACTCTTGTCATTACAATGCTCCATTCCCTAGTCATTACAGTGCTCCATGAACCCTGTCATCACAAGACTCCATGAATATTTTCAGCCCACTGCTCCATGACACTTTTCATCACAATGAACCATGCCCTTGTCATCCCAATGCTCCATGACCCCTGTATTCACAATGCTCCGTGACGCTTGTCATCACAGTTCTCCATGACCCCTGGCATCACAATGCTCCATGCCTTTGTAAGCAGAATGCTACATGACTTTGTCATTACAATGCTCTATGCGCTTGTCATCACAATACTCCTTTACCATTGTCATCACAATCCTCCATGAAACTTGGGATCACATTGCTTCATGCCCTTGTCATCACAATGCTCCCTGCTCCTTGAAATCAAATGATCCATGACCTCTGTCATCACAATGCTCAAAACCCTTGTGATCACAATGTTCCGTAACACTTGTCATCACAAAGCTCCATGATGCCTGTCATCACAATACACCATGCTCTTTTCATCACAATGCTACATGCCCTTTTATCACAATGTTCCAAGTCCCCTGTAATCAGAATGCTCCATGCCCCTTTTCATCAGTATGCTCCTTGAGATTTGTCATCACAAGCCTCCATGGTTTTCTCAACACAATGCTCCAGGACCTTGTCATCACAATGCTTCACGACATTGTCATGAAAATTCTCAATGGCCCTTGTCAACATAATGCTCCAAGCCCTAGTCATCACAATGCTCCATTATATTTGTCATCACATCCTCCATTACATTTGGCATCACAATGCTCCATGCTATTGTCATCGCAATGGACCATGACATAGGTCATCAAAATGCTCCCTGACACCTGTCTTCACAATACTCCATGCCCTTGTCTTCACAATGCTCTATGCCTTAGTCATCACAATGCACCATGTCCACTGTCATCACAATAATCTATGAAACTTGTCAGACCAATGCTCCATGACCCCTGTCATCAAAATGCTCCGTGACTCCAGTCATCACTATGCTTCATAACGTTTGTCATCACAACGGTCCATGCCCCCGTCATCACAAGGCTCTGTGACCTTTGTAACCACAATGCTCCATGAACATTTCATCACAATGCTCCGTGACCCTTGTCATCACAATGATCCATGCCTTTGTCAGAACAATGCTCCATGAACCTTGTCCTCACAATGTGCCATGCGCTTTTCATCACAATGATCCACAACCTTGTCATCGCTATGCTCCATAAACCTTGTAATCACAATGCTCCATGAACTTCTCATCCAAATCCTCTCTCACAAAAGATATCACAATGTTCCATCTCTAGTCATCACAATCCTCGCTCAACCCTGTTATCACAATGTTCCATGACCCCTGTCATCACAATGCTACATCCCCTTATCTGCACAATGTTCCTTGACCCCTGACATCACAATGTTCCATAACCCCGTCATCAAAATGCTCCATGACCCTTTTCATCCCAAAGCTCCATGATCCCTGGCAACACAATGTTCTATAATCCATGTCATCCAAATGTTCCATTATACTTTTCATCAAATTGCTGCATGACCCTGTCATCAAAATGCTCCCTGCCCTTCTCATCACAATGCACAACACACTTGTCATCAAAATGCTCCATGACCTTTGTCATCACAAAGCTCCATGACCCTTGGCATCACAATGCTCCATGTCATTTTCATCACAATGCTCCATGAACCATCTCATCACATTGCTCCATGCCCTTGTCATCAAAAGCTCCATGACACTTGTCATCACAATGCTCGATGCCCTTCTCATCACAATGCTCCATGCCCTTGTCATTACAATCCTCCATGACCCATGTATCACAGTGTACCGTGCCCTTTTCATCACAATGTTCCATGCCCATTCTCATCACAATAATCCATGAAACATTTCAGACCAATGCTCAATGCCCTTCTCATCACAATGCTCCATTACCTCTGTCATAACAATGCTCCATGAACCCTGCCATCAAAATGTTCCACGGCCTTGTCATCACAAGGCTCCATGACCCTTGTCATCACAATGCTCCAAGACCCCTTTAATCACAATGCTCCATGCCCTTGTCATCACACAGGTCCATGACGCCTGCCATCAGAATGTTCCATGGCCTTCTCCTCACAATGCTCCATGCCCTTGTCTTCACAATGCTCCAAGACCCCTGTAATCACAATGCTCCATGCCTCTTTTCATCAGAATGCTCCATGAGACTTGTCATCACAAGTCTCCATCGTCATCTCATCACAATGCTCCATGACCTTGTCATCACCATGCTACATTCCCTAGTCATCACAAAGCTCCATGACCCCTGTCATCACAATATTCCATGAATATTTTCAACCCAATGCTCCATGACCTTCTCATCACAATGCTCCATGGCCATTATCATCACAATGCTCCATGACCACTGTCTTCAAAATGCGCCATTCCAACTGTCATCACAATAATCCATGAAAATAATTAGACCAGTGCTCCATGCCCTTGTCATCACAATGCTCCATGCCCTTGCTATCACAATGTTCCAAGACCCCTGTAATCAGAATGCTCCATGCCCCTTTTCATCAGTATGCTCCATGAGACCTGTCATCAGAAGGCTACATGGTTTTCTCATCACAGTGCTCGAGGACCTTGTCATCACAATGCTTCACGACATTGTCATGAAAATTCTCAATGGCCCTTGTCATCATAATGCTCCAAGCCCTAGTCATCACAATGTTCCAGTATATTTGTCATCACAATCCTCTATTACATTTGGCATCACAATAAACGATGCCATTGTCATCGAAATGGACAATGACATGTGGCATCACAATGCTCCCTCACACCTGTCTTCACAATTCTCCATGATTTTCTCATCACAATGCTCCATGACCTTGTCATCACAATCCTCCATGACCCCTGTCAACACAATGCTCCGTGACTCCAGTCATCACAATGCTTCATAACATTTGTCATCACAACGATCCATGCCCGCGTCATCACAAGGCTCTGTGACCTTTGTAACAACAATGCTCCATGAACTTTTCATCACAATGCTCTGTGACCCTTGTCATCACAATGCTCCATGCCTTTGTCAGAACAATGCTCCATGACCCTTGTCATGAAAATGTGCCACGGGCTTTCCATCACAATGATCCACCACCTTGTAATCGCTATGCTCCATAAACCTTGTAATCACAATGCGCCATTCTCTTCTCATCCAAATGCTCTCTCACCTGAGATATCAACATGTTCTCTCACTAGTCATCACAATCCTCGCTCACCCCTGTAATCAAAATATTCCATGACCCCTGTCATCACCATGTTCCATTCCCTTGTCATCACAATGCTCCATGACCACTGTCATCACAATACTCCATGAACATTTTCAGCCAAATATTCCATGATCTTCTCATCACAATGCTCCATGACAAATATCACCACAATGCTCCATGACCACTGTCATCACAACACTCCATGACACCTGACAACACAATGATCTGGGACTCTTGTCATTACAATGCTCCATTCCCTAGTCATTACAGTGCTCCATGAACCCTGTCATCACAAGACTCCATGAATATTTTCAGCCCACTGCTCCATGACACTTTTCATCACAATGAACCATGCCCTTGTCATCCCAATGCTCCATGACCCCTGTATTCACAATGCTCCGTGACGCTTGTCATCACAGTTCTCCATGACCCCTGGCATCACAATGCTCCATGCCTTTGTAAGCAGAATGCTACATGACTTTGTCATTACAATGCTCTATGCGCTTGTCATCACAATACTCCATTACCATTGTCATCACAATCCTCCATGTAACTTGGGATCACATTGCTTCATGCCCTTGTCATCACAATGCTCCATGCTCCTTGAAATCAAAATGATCCATGACCACTGTCATCACAAAGCTCCAAACCCTTGTGATCACAATGTTCCATAGCACTTGTCATCACAACGCTCCATGATGCCTGTCATCACAATACTCCATGCCCTTTTCATCACAATGCTCCATGACCTTTGTCATTACAATTCTCAGTACATTGACATCACAATGCTCCCTGATATTTGTCGTCAGAATGCTCCTTGAACCCTGTCACAAAAAGTCTCCATGCCATTTTCATCACAATGCCCCATGCCGTTTTCATCACAATGCACGATGACATTGTCATGAAAATACTCCACAAGCTTGTCACCAGAATGCTCCATGACCCTGGTCATCACAATTCTCCATGCACTTGTCAGCACAATGCTCCCTGACCCTTGTCATCACAATGCTCCAAGCCATTGTCATCACAATGCTCCATTACCTTTGTCATCAGAATCCTCCATGACAATTGGCATCACAATGCTCCATGCCATTTTCATCACAATGGACCATTATATATGTCATCACAATGCTCCTGACACCTGTCTTCACAATACTGCCTCACCTGGTCATCACAATGCTCCATGCCCTTGTCAACACAATGCTCCATGTCCTTGTTATGACAATGCTCCATGACCCCTGTCATCACAATGCTCCGTGACTCCAGTCATCACAATTCTTCATGACCTTTGTCATCACAATTGTCCATGCCCTCATCATCAACAGTCTCTGTGACCTTTTTAACCACAATGCTCCATGAACTTTTCTTCACAATGCTCTTTAACCCCTGTCATCAGAATGCTCTATGCCTTTCTCAGCACAATGCTCCATGACGCATGTCATCAGAATGCTCCATGGCCTTCTCCTCACAATGCTCCATGCCCTTGTCATCACAGTGCTCCAAGACCCCTGTAATCACAATGCTCCATGTCCCTTTTCATCAGAATGCTCCATGAGACTTGTCATCACAAGTCTCCATGTTCATCTCTTCACAGTGCTCCAGGACCTTGTCATCACAATGCTCCATGACCAATGTCATCACAATGCTCTGTGACTCCAGTCATCACAGTGCTTCATAATATTTGTCATCACAATGGTCCATGCCCGCATCATCACAATAATCCATGAATATTTTCAGCCCAATGCTCCATGAACTTCTCATCACAATGCTCCATGACCAATATCATCACAATGCTGAATGACCGCTGTCATCACAACACTCCATGACACTTGACAACACAATGATCCGGGACTCTTGTCATCACAGTGCTCCAAGACCCCAGTCATCACAATGCTCTGTGACTCCAGTCATCACAGTGCTTTATAATATTTGTCATCACAATGGTCCATGCCCGTGTCATCACAAGGCTCTGTTACCTTTGTATCCAAAATGCTCCATGAACATTTCATCACAATGCTCCGTGACCCTTGTCATCACAATGCTCCCTGACAATTCTCTTCACAATACTTCATGACCTGTTCATCACAATGCTCCATGCCCTTGTCATCAAAATGCGCCATTCCAAATGTCATCACAATAATCCATGAAAATTATTAGACCAATGCTCCATGCCATTGTCATCGCAATGGACCATGACATATGTCATCACAATGCTCAAAGACCCCTGTAATCACAATGCTCCATGCCCTTGTCATCACAAAGCTCCATGACGCATGTCATCAGAATGTTCCATGGCCTTCTCCTCACAATGCTCCATGCCCTTGTCATCACAATGCTCCAAGACCCCTGTAATCACAATGCTCCATGCCCCTTTTCATCAGAATGCTCCATGAGACTTGTCATCACCAGGCTCCATGGTCATCTCATCACAATGCTCCAGGACCTTGTCATCACCATGCTCCATTCCCTTGTCATCACAATGCTTCATGACTCCTGTCATCACAATAATCCATGAATATTTTCAGCCCAATGTTCCATGACCTTCTCATCACAATGCTCCATGAACAATATCATCACAATGCTGAATGATCGCTGTCATCACAACACTCCATGACACCTGACAACACAATGATTCGGGACTCTTGTCATCACAGTGCTCAAAGACCCCTGTAATCACGATGCTCCATGACCCATGTCATCACAATACTCCATGAACCATTTCAGCCCAATGCTCCATGACACTTTTCATCACAAGGATCCATGCCCTTGTCATCCCAATGCTCCATGACCCCTGTATTCACAATGCTCCGTGACGCTTGTCATCACAGTGCTCTATGACACCTGTCATCACAATGCTCCATGCCTTTGTCAGCAAAATGCTACATGACCTTGTCATTACAATGCTCTGTGCGCTTGTCATTACAATACTCCATTACCATTCTCATCACTATCCTCCATGAACCTTGGGATCACATTGCTTCATGCCCTTGTCAGCACAATGCTCCATGATCCTTGAAATCAAAATGATCCATGACCACTGTCATAGCAATGCACCAATCATTTTTGATCACAATGTTCCATAACATTTGTCATAACAAGGCTCCATGATGCCTGTCATCACAATACTCCATGCCCTTTTCATCACAATGCTCCATGACCTTTGTCATCACAATTCTCAATACACTTGTCATCACAATGCTCCCGGACACTGGTCGTCAGAATGCTCCTTGAACGCTGTCATGAAAAGGCTCCATGCCTTTTTCATCACAAAGCCCCATGCCATTTTAATCACAATGCTCCATGCCATTGTCATCAAAATACTCCACAAGCTTGTCATCAGAATGCTCCATGACCCTTGTCATCACAATTATCTATGCACTTGTCAGCACAATGCTCCCTGACCCTTGTCATCACAATGCTCCAAGCCATTGTCATCAGCATGCTTCATTACTTTTGTCATCAGAATCCTCCATGACACATGGCATCACAATGCTCCATGCCATTGACATCACAATGGGCCATTACATATGTCATCACAATGCTCCCTGACACCTCTCTTCATAATACTGCATGACCTGGTCATCACAATGCTCCATGCCCTTGTCATCACAATGCGCCATTCCAACTCTCATCACAATAATCCATGAAATTTATTAGACCAATGCTCCATGCCCTTGTCATCACAATGCTCCATGTCCTTGTTATCACAAAGTTCCAAGACCCCTGTAATCAGAATGTTCCATGCCCTTTTTCATCAGTATGCTCCATGCTCCTGTCATCACAAGGCTTCATGGTTTTCTCATCACAGTGTTCCAGGACCTTGTCATCACAATGCTTCACGACATTGTCATGAAAATTCTCAATGTTCCTTGTCATCATAATGCTCCAATCCGTAGTCATCACAATGCTCCATTATATTTGTCATCACAATCCTCCATTACATTTGGCATCACATTACTCCCTGCCATTGTCATCACAATGGACCATGACATGTGTCATCACAATGCTCCCTGACACTTGTCTTCACAATACACCATGACCTTCTCTACACAATGATCCATGCCCTTGTCATCACAATGCACCATGTCCACTGTCATCACAATAATCTATGAATCTTGTCAGACAAATGCTCCATGCTCCTGTCATCACAATGCTCCATGCCCTTGTCATCACAATGCTCCATGACTTGTCATCACAATCCTCCATGACCCATGACACATGTATCACAGTTTTCCATGCCCTAGTCATCACAATGCTCCAAGACCCCTGTAATAACAATGCCATGCACTTTTCATCAAAATGATCCACAAACTTGTCATCGCTATGCTCCATTAACCTTGTAATCACAATGCTCCATGCACTTCTCATCCAAATGCTCTCTCACATGAGATATCACAATGTTCCATCACTAGTCATCACAATCCTACCTCACCCCTGTTATCACAATGTTCCATGACCACTGTCATCACAATGCTACATCCACTTATCAGCACAATGTTCCATGACCACTGACATCACAATGTTCCATAACCACTGTCATCAAAATGCTCCATGACCCTTTTCATCCCAAAGCTCCATGACCCCTGGAATCACAATATTCTATAACCCCTGTCATCAAAATATTCCATTACACTTTTCATCAAATTGCTGCATGACCCTGTCATCAAAATGCTCCCTGCATTTCTCATCACAACGCACCACACAATTGTCATCAAAATGCTCCATGACCTTTCTCATCACAAAGCTCCATGACCCTTGGCATCACAATGCTCCATGTCATTGTCATCACAATACTCCATGAACCGTCTCATCACATTGCTCCATGCCCTTGTCATCACAAAGCTCCATGACACTTGTCATCACTATGCTCGATGCCCTTCTCATCACAATGCTCCATGCCCTTGTCATTACAATCCTCCATGACCCGTGTATCACAGTGTTCCGTGCCCTTGTCATCACAATGTTCCATGCCCACTCTCATCACAATAATCGATGAAACATTTCAGACCAATGCTCAATGCCCTTCTCATCACAATGCTCCATTACCTCTGTCATAACAATGCTCCATGACCCCTGCCATCAAAATGTTCCACGGCCTTGTCATCACAAGGCTCCATGACACTTCTCATCACAATGCTCCAAGACCCCTGTAATCACAATGTTCCACGCCCTTGTCATCACAAAGCTCCATGACGCATGCCATCAGAATGTTCCATGGCCTTCTCATCACAATGTTCCATGCCCTTGTCATGACAATGCTCCAAGACCCCTGTAATCACAATGCTCCATGCCCCTTTTCATCTCAATGCTCCATGAACCCTGTCATCAAAATGCAGCATGCCCATCATCATAATGTTTCAGGCTCTTTTCATCACAATGAAATCAAATTTCTCCATGAACACTGTCATCCTAATGCTCCAAACCCTTCTGATCACAATGTTCCATAACACTTATCATCACAACATGCTATGACGCTCATCATCACAATTATCCATGTTTTCTCATCACAATGCTCCATGATTGTTGTCATCACAATTCTCAAATACACTTGTCATCACAATGCTACCTGACACTTGTCGTCAGTATGCTCCTTGAACACTGTCATGACAAGGCTCCATGACTTTTCATCACAATGATCCATGCCCTTCTCATCACAATGCTCCAAGACCCCTGTAATCACAATGCTCCATGCCCTTGTCATCACAAAGCTCCATGACGCATGCCATCAGAATGCTCCATGGCCTTCTCCTCACAATGATCCTTGCCCTTGTCATCACATGGCTCCAAGACCCCTGTAATCACAATGCTTCATGCCCCTTTTCATCAGAATGCTCCATGAGACTTGTCATCTCAAGTCTCCATGGTCTTCTCATCAGAATGCTCCAGGACCTTGTCATCACCATGCTCCATTCCCTTGTCATCACAATGCTCCATGACCCCTATCATCACAATACTCCATGAATATTTACAGCCCAATGCTCCATGAAATTCTCATCACAATGCTCCAAGACCAATATCATCACAATGCTCCATGACCACTGTCATCGCAACACTCCAGGACACCTGACAACACAATGATCCGGGACTCTTGTCATCACAATGCTCCATTCCCTAGTCATCACCATGCTCCATGACCACTGTCACCACAATACTCCATGAATATTTTCAGCCCAATGCTCCATGACGCTTGTCCTCACAATGTTCCATGTCCTTGTCATCCCAATGCTCCATGACCCCTGTATTCACAATGCTCTGTGACGCTTGTCATCACAGTGCTCCATGACACCTGTCATCACAATTCTCCATGCCTTTGTCATCAAATTGCTACATGACCTTCTCATTACAATACTCTATGCGCTTGTCATCACAATACTCCATTACCATTGTCATCACTATCCTCCATGAACCTTGGGATCACGTTGCTTCATGCCCTTTTCATCACAATGCTCCATGCTCTTTTAAATCAAAATGATCCATGACCCTTGACATCACAATTCTCCATGCACTTGTCAGCACAATGCTCCCTGAACCTTGTCATCACTATGCTCCAAGCCATTGTGATCACAATGCTCCATTACCTTTGTCATCAGAATCCTCCATGACACTTGTCATCACAATGATCCATGCCATTGTCATCACAATGGGCCAATACATATGTCATCACAATGCTCCGTGACACCTCTTTTCACAATACTGCATGACCTGGTCATCACAATGCTCCATGCCCTTGTCATGCCAATGCGCCATTCCAAATGTCATCACAATAATCCATGAAACTTATTAGACCAATGCTCCATGCCCTTGTCATCACAATGCTCCATGCCCATGTTATCACAATGTTCCAAGACCCCTGTAATCAGAATGCTCCATGCCCCTTTTCATCAGTATGCTCCATGAGATTGTCATCACAAGGCTCCATGTTTTTCTCATCACAATGCTCCAGGACCTTGTCATCACAATGCTTCACGACATTGTCATGAAAATTCTCATTGGCCCATGTCATCATAATGCTCCAAGCTGTAGTCATCACAATGCTCCATTATATTTGTCATAACAATCCTCCATTACATTTGGCATCACAATGCTCCATGCCATTGTCATCGCAATGGACCATGACATATGTCATCACAATGCTCCCTGACACCTGACTTCACATTACTCCATGCCCTTGTCATCACAAGGCTCCTTGCCCTTGTCATCACAATGCACCATGTCCACTGTCATCACAATCATCTATGAAACTTGTCAGACCAATGCTCCATGCCCCTGTCATCACAGTGCTCCATGCCCTTGTCATCACAATGCTCTATGCCTTTCTCAGCACAATGTTCCATGCCCTTTTCATCACAATGCTCCATGACCCCTGTATTCTCAGTGGTACGTGACGCTTGTCATCCCAGTGCTCCATGAGACATGTCATCACAATGCTCTATGCCGTTCTCAGCACAATATTCCATGCCCTTTTCATCACAATGCTCCATGACCCCTGTCATCACAATGCTCCATGACTCCAGTCATCACAATTCTTCATAACATTTGTCATCACAGTGGGCGATACCCACGTCATCACAAGGCTCTGTTACCTTTGTAACCACAATGCTCCATGAACTTTTCATCACAATGCTCCGTGACCCTTGTCATCACAATGCTCCATGTCTTTGTCAAAAAAATGCTCCATGACCCTTGTCATCAACATGTGCCACGTACTTTTCATCCCAACGGTCCACAAATTTGTCATCACAATGCTCCATGAACCTTGTAATCACAATTCTCCATGCACTTCTCAACACAATGCTCCATTACCCCTGTCATAACAATGCTCCATGACCCCTGCCATCACAATTTTCTATGCCCTTGTCATCAAAATGCTCCAAGACCCCAGTAACCACAATGCTCCATGCCCGTCTTCATCTCAATGCTCCATGAACCCTGTCATCACAATGAATCATGCCAATCATCATAATGCTTCCGGCTATTGTCAGCACAATGAAATCAAAATTCTACATGACCCCTGTCATCACAGTACTCCATGAACATTTTCCGCCCAATGCTCCATGACCCTTGTCATCAAAATGATCCATGCCCTTGCCATCCCAATGCTCCATGACCCCTGAATTCACAATGCTCCGTGACACATGTCATCACAGTGCTCCATGAAACTTGTCATCAGAATGCTCCATGCTTTTGTCAGCAAAATGCTACATGACCTGGTCATTACAATGCTCTTTGTGCATGTCATCACAATACTCCATTACCATTGTCATCACAATCCTCCATGAAAGTTGGGATCACATTGCTTCATGCCCTTGTCATCACAATGCTCCCTGCTCCTTGAAATCAAAATGATCCATGACTTCTGTCATGACAATGCTCCAAACACTTGTGATAACAATGTTCCTTAACACTTGTCATCACAAAGCTCCATGATGACTGTCCTCACAATACTCCATGCCCTTTTTCATCACAATGCTCCATGACCTTTGTCATCACAATTCTCAATACACTTGTCATCACAATGCTCCCTGACATTGTCGTCAGAGTGCTCCTTGAACCCTGTCACCAAAAGGCTCCATTCCTTTTTCATCACAAGACCCCATGCCATTTTCATCACAATGCTCCATGCAATTGTCATGAAAATACTCCACAAGCTTGTCATCAGTATGCTCCATGTCTCTTGTCATCACAATTATCCATGCATTTGTCAGCACAATGCTCCCTGACCCTTGTCATCACAAGGCTCCAAACCCTTGTCATCACAATGCTCCATTACCTTTGTCATTAGAATCCTCCATGACACTTTGCATCACAATGCTCCATGCCTTTGTCATCACAATGGGCCATTACATATTTCATCACAATGCTCGCTGACACTTCTCTTCACAATACTGCATGCACTTGTCATCACAATGCTACATGCCCTTGTATCACAATGTTCCAAGTCCCCTGTAATCAGAATGCTCCACGCCCCTTTTCATCAGTATGCTCCTTAAGATTTGTCATCACAAGCCTCCATGGTTTTCTCAACACAATGCTCCAGGACCTTGTCATCACAATGCTTCACGACATTGTCATGAAAATTCTCAATGGCCCTTGTCAACATAATGCTCCAAGCCCTAGTCATCACAATGCTCCATTATATTTGTCATCACATCCTCCATTACATTTGGCATCACAATGCTCCATGCTATTGTCATCGCAATGGACCATGACATAGGTCATCAAAATGCTCCCTGACACCTGTCTTCACAATACTCCATGCCCTTGTCTTCACAATGCTCTATGCCCTAGTCATCACAATGCACCATGTCCACTGTCATCACAATCATCTATGAAACTTGTCAGACCAAGCTCCATGCCCCTGTCATCACAATGCTCCAAGTCCTTGTCATCACAATGCTCCATGACCCTGTCATCACAATGCTCCGTGACTCCAGTCATCACTATGCTTCATAACGTTTGTCATCACAACGGTCCATGCCCGCATCATCACAAGGCTCTGTTACCTTTGTAACCCCAATGCTCCACGAACTTTTCATCACAATGCTCCGTGACACTTGTCATCACAATGCTCCATGCATTTGTCAGAACAATGCTCCATGACCTTTGTCATCACAATGTGCCATGCACTTTTCATCAAAATGATCCACATCCTTGTCATCGCTATGCTCCATAAACCTTGTAATCACAATGCTCCATGCACTTCTCATCCAAATGCTCTCTCACATGAGATATCACAATGTTCCATCACTAGTCATCACAATCCTCGCTCATCCCTGTTATCACAATGTTCCATGAACCCTGTCATCAGAATGTTACATCCCCTTATCAGCACAATGTTCGTTGGCCCCTGACATCACAATTTTCCATAACCCCTGTCATCAAAATCCTCCATGACCCTTTTCAACCCAAAGCTCCATGATCCCTGGCAACACAATGTTCTATAACCCATGTCATCAAAATGTTCCATTACACTTTTCATCAAATTGCTGCATGACCCTGTCATCAAAATGCTCCCTGCCCTTCTCATCACAATGCACAACACACTTGTCATCAAAATGCTCCATGACTTTTGTCATCACAAAGCTCAATGACCCTTGGCATCACAACGTTCCATGTCATTTTCATCACAATGCTCCATGAAACATCTCATCACATTGCTCCATGCCCTTTTCATCAAAAGCTCCATGACACTTGTCATCACAATGCTCGATGCCCTTCTCATCACAATGTTCCATGCCTTTGTCATTACAATCCTCCATGACCCATGTATCACAGTGTACCGTGCCCTTGTCATCACAATGCTCCATGCCCACTCTCATCACAATAATCCATGAAATATTTCAGACCAATGCTCAATTCCCTTCTCATCACAATGCTCCATTACCTATGTCATAAAAATGCTCTATGACCCCTGCCATCAAAATGTTCCACGGCCTTGTCATCACAAGGCTCCATGCCCCTTGTCATCACAATGCTCCAAAACCCCTGTAATCACAATGCTCCATGCCCTTGTCATCAGAATGCTCCATGACTCTTGCCATCACAATTCTCCATGCACTTGTCAGCACAATGCTCCCTGAACCTTGTCATCACTATGCTCCAAGCCACTGTAATCAAAATGCTCCATTACCTCTGTCATCAGAATCATCCATGACAATTTGCATCACAATGCTCCATGCCATTGTCATCACAATGGGCCAATACATATGTCATCACAATGCTCCGTGACACCACTTTTCACAATAATGCATGACCTGGTCATCACAATGCTCCATGCCCTTGTCATCACAAAGCTCCATGACGCATGTCATCAGAATGTTCCATGGCCTTCTCCACACAATGCTCCATGCCCTTGTCATCACAATGCTCCAAGGCCCCTGTAATCACAATGCTCCATGCCCCTTTTCATCAGAATGCTCCATGAGACTTTTAATCACAATTCTCCATGGTCATCTCATCACAATGCTCCAGGACTTTGTCATCACCATGCTCCATTCCCTAGTGATCACAATGCTCCATGACCCCTGTCATCACAATACTCCATGAACATTTTCAGCCCAATGCCCCATGACCTTCTCATCACAATGCTCCAAGACCAATATCATCACAATGCTCCATGATCACTGTCATCACAACACTCAATGACACCTGAAAACACAATGATCCGGGACACTTATCATCACAATGCTCCATTCCCTAGTCATCACAATGCTCCATGACCCCTGTCATCACAATACTACATGAACATTTTCAGCCCAATGCTCCATGACCCTTGTCATCACAATGATCCATGCCCTTGTCATCCCAATGCTCCATGACCCCTGTATTCACAATGCTCCGTGACGCTTGTCATCAGAGTGCTCCATGACACCTGTCATCACAATGCTCCATGCCTTTGTCAGCAAAATGCTACATGACATTGTCATTAAAATGCTCTATGTGCTTGTCGTCACAATACTGCATTACCATTGTCATCACTATCCTCCATGAAACTTGGGATCACATTGCTTCATGCCCTTGTCATCACAATGCTCCATGCTCCTTGAAATAAAATGATCCATGACCTCTGTCATCGCAATGCTACAAACCCTTGTGATCACAATGTTCCATAACACTTTTCATCACAACGCTCCATGATGCCTGTCATCACAATAATCCATGCCCTTTTCATCACAATGCTCCATGACCATTGTCATCACAATTCTCAATACACTTGTCATCACAATGCTCCCAGACACTTGTCGACAGAATGCTCCTTTAACCCTGTCACGAAAAGGCTCCTTGCCTTTTTCATCACAAAGCCCCATGCCATTTTCATCACAATGCTCCATGCCATTGTCATCAAAATACTCCACAAGCTTGTCATCAGAATGCTCCATGACCCTTGTCATCACAATTCTCCATGCACTTGTCAGCACAATGCTCCCTGAACCTTGTCATCACTATGCTCCAAGCCATTGTCATCACAATGCTCCTTTACCTTTGTCATCAGAATCCTCCATGAAACTTGGCATCACAATGCTCCATGCCATTGTCATCACAATGGGCTAATACATATGTCATCACAATGCTCCGTGACACCTCTTCTCACAATACTGCATGACCTGGTCATCACAATGCTCCATGCCCTTGTCATCACAATGCGCCATTCCAACTGTCATAACAATAATCCATGAAACTTATTAGACCAATGCCCCATGCCCTTGTCATCAAAATGCTCCATGCCCTTGTTATCACAATGTTCCCCGACCCCTGTAATCAGAATGCTCCATGCCCCTTTTCATCAGTATGCTCCATGAGACTTGTCATCACAAGGCTCCATGGTTTTCTCATCACAGTGCTCCAGGACCTTGTCATCACAATGCTTCATGACCTTGTCATGAAAATTCTCAATGGCCCTTGTCATCATAATGCTACAAGCCATAGTCATCACAATGCTCCATTATATTTGTCATTACAATCCTCCATTTCATTTGGCATCACAATGCTCCATGCCATTGTCATCGCAATGGACCATGACATATGTCATCACAATGCTCCCTGACACCTTTCTTCACAATACTCCATGACCTTGTCATCATAATGCTCCATGCCCTTGTCATCACAATGCACCATGTCCACTGTCATCACAATCATCTATGAAACTTGTCAGACCAATGCTCCATGCCCCTGTCATCACAGTGCTCCATGCCCTTGTCATCAAAATGCTCCATGACCCCTGTCGTCACAATGCCCCATGACTCCAGTCATCACAATGCTTCATAACGTTTGTCATCACAATGGTCCATGCCCGCGTCATCACAAGGCTCTGTGACCATTTTAACCACAACGCTCCACGAACTTTTCATCACAGTGCTCCATGACACTTGTCATCAAATGCTCCATGCCTTTGTCAGAACAATGCTCCATGACCCTTGTAATCACAATGTGCCATGCGCTTTTCATCACAATGATCCACAACCTTGTCATCGCTATGCTCCATAAAACTTGTAATCACAATGCTCCATGAACTTCTCATCCAAATGCTCTCTCACATGAGATATCACAATGTTCCATCACTAGTCATCACAATCCTACCTCACCCCTGTTATCACAATGTTCCATGACCCCTGTCATCACAATGCTACATCCCCTTATCATCACAATGTTCCATGACCCATGACATCACAATGTTCCATAACCACTGTCATCAAAATGCTCCATAACCCTTTTCATCCCAAAGCTCCATGACCCCTGGCATCACAGTGTTCTATAACTCCTGTCATCAAAATGATCCATTACACTTTTCATCAAATTGCTGCATGACCCTGTCATCAAAATGCTCCCTGCACTTCTCATCACAATGCACCACACCCTTGTCGTCAAAATGCTCCATGACCTTTGTCATCACAAAGCTCCTTGACCCTTGGCATCACAATGCTCCATGTCATTGTCATCACAATGCTCCATGAACACTCTCATCATATGGCTCCGTGCCCTTGTCATCACAAAGCACCATGACACTTGTCATCACAATGCTCGATGCCCTTCTCATCACAATGCTCCATGCCCTTGTCATTACAATCCTCCATGACCCATGTATCACAGTGCTCCGTGCCCTTGTCATCACAATGCTCCATGCCCACTCTCATCACAACAATCCATGAAATATTTCAGACCAATGCTCAATGCTCTTCTCATCACAATGGTCCATTACCTCTGTCATAACAATGCTCTATGACACCTGCCATCGCAATGTTCCACGGCCTTGTCATCACAAGGCTCCATGACCCTTGTCATCACAATGCTCCAAGACCCCTGTAATCACAATGCTCCATGCCCTTTTCATCACTAAGCTCCATGACGCATGTAATCAGAATGTTCCATGGCCTTCTCCTCACAATGCTCCATGCCCTTGTCATCACAATGCTCCAAGTCCCCTGTAATCACAATGCTCCATGCCCCTTTTCATCAGGATGCTCCATGAAACTTGTCATCACAAGTCTCCCTGGTCATCTCATCACAATGCTCCAGGACCTTGTCATCACCATGCTCCATTCCATTGTCATCACAATGCTCCATGAACCCTCTAATCACAATGCTCCATGCCCCTTTGCATCTCAATGCTTCATGAACCCTGTCATCAAATTGCACCATGCCCATCATCATAATGCTTCAGGCTCTTGTCATCACTATGAAATAAAAATATTCGATCATCTGTCTCATCACAATGCTCCAAATCCTTGTGATCACAATGTTCTATAACACTTATCATCACAACGCCCCATGACGCTCATCATCACAATTATCCATGCTCTTCTCATCACAGTGCTCCATGACCTTTGTCATCACAATGCTCTATAAACATGTCATCACAATGCTCCCTGACACTTGTCATCAGTATGCTCCTGGAACCCTGTCATGACAATGCTCCATACCATTTTCATAACAATGATCCATGCCAATTTCATCACAATGCTCCAAGACACCAGTAATCACAGTGCTCCATGCCCTTGTCATCACAATGCTCCAAGACCCCTGTAATCACAATACTCCATGCCACTTTTCATCAGAATGCTCCATGAGACTTGTTATTACAAGGCTCCATGGTCTTCTCATCACAATTCTCCAGGAACTTTTCATCACAGTGCTCCATTCCCTTGGCATCACTATGCTCCATGACCCCTGTCCTCACAATACTTCCTGAACATTTTCAGTCCAATTCTCCAGGAACTTCTCATCACAATGCTTCGTGATCCCTATCATCACAATGCTCCATGTCCACTGTCATCACAACGCTCCATGACCCCTGACAACACAGTGATCCGGGACTCTTGTCATCACAATGCACCATTCCCTAGTCATCACAATGCTCCATGAACATTTTCAGCCCAATGCTCCATGACACTTGTCATCACAATGATCCATGGACTTGCCATCCCTATGCTCCATGACCCCTGTAATCACAATGATCCGTGATGCTTCTCATCACAGTGCTCCATGACCCTTATCATCACAATGCTCCATGCCTGTGTCAGCAAAATGCTACATGACCTTGTCATCACAATGCTCCATTTGCTTGTCATCACAATACTCCATTACCATTGTCATCACAATCCTCCATGAACCTTGGGATCACATTGCTTCATGCCCTAGTCATCCCAATGCTCCATGCTCCTTGAAAACAAAATTATCCATGACTTCTATCTTCACAATGCTCCAAACACTTGTGATCACAATGTTCCATAACACTTGTCATCACAACGCTCCATGATGCCTGTCATGACAATACTCCAAGTCCTTTTCGTCAAAATGCTCCATGATCTTTTTCATCATCATTATCAATACACTTGTCATCACAATGTTCCCTGACACTTGTCGTCAGTATGCTCCTTGAAACCTGTCATGAAATGGCTTCATGCATTTTTTATCACAATGCTCCATGCCCTCTTCATCACAATGCTCCATGCCATTGTCATCACAATACTCCTCAAGCTTGTCATCAGAATGCTCCATGACACTTGTCATCACAATGCTCCATGGCCACTGTCATCACAATGCTCCATACCCCTTGTCATTACTGTGCTCCATGACGCTCGTCATCACAATTATCCATGGTCTTCTCATCACAATGCTCCACGCCCTTGTCATCAAAATGCTCCATGACCCTTGTCATCACAATGCTCCATGGCCACTCTCATCACAATGCTCCATTCCCCTTGTCATTACAGTGCTCCATGACGCTCGTCATCACAATTATCCATGGTCTTCTCATCACAATGCTCCACGGTCTTGCCATCACAATGCTCCATGCCCTGGCCATCACAATGCTCCATGTCCCCTGTCATCACAATTCTCCTCGTTCTTGGCATCACTATGCTCCACGACACTTCTCATCACCGTGTTACATGATTTGTCATCACAATTCTGTATGCACTTTTCATTGCAATGCTCCATCACCCCTGTCATAGGAAGCTCCATGTGCTTCTCATCACAATGCTTCATGAACTTGTCATCAAAATTCTCAATGGCCCTTGTCATCACAATTCTCCATGCCCTTGTCATCACAATGCTCCATGTCCATTGTCATCACAATGCTCCAAGCCCTTGTCATCAAAATGCTCCATTACATTTGTCATCACAATCCTCCATGACACTTTGCATCACAATATTCCATTCCATTGTCATCGCAATGGACCATGACATATGTCATCACAATGCTCCCTGAGAACTGTCTTCAAAATACTCCATGACCTTCTCATCACAATGCTCCATGCCTTTGTCATCACATTGCACCATGCCCACTGTCATCACAATAATCCATGAAACATGTCAGGCCAATGCTCCATGCCCCTGTCATCACAATGCTCATTGCCTTTTCATCTCAAAGCTCTATGACCCCTGTCATCACAATGCTCCGTGACTCCAGTCATCACAATGCTTCATGACTTTGGCATCACAATGATCCATGCCCTCGTCATCACAAGGCTCTGTGACCTTTGTCACCAAAATGCTCCATGAAATTTTCATCACAATGCTCGGTGACCCTTGTCATCACATTGCTCTATGCATTTGTCAGCACAGTGCTCCATGACCCATGTCATCACAATGCACCATGTGCTTGTCATCACAGTGCGCCACAATCTTGTCATCACAATGCTCCATAAAACTTGTCCTCACAATGATCCATGCACTTCTTATCAAAATGCTCTCTCACTAATGATATCAAAATGTTCCCTCACTAGTCATCACAATACACGCACTCCCCTGTCATCACAATGGTCCACAACACCGTCATGAAAATGTTCCATGACTCCTGACATCACAATGTTCCATAACCCGTCATCAAAATGTTCCATGACACTTTTCATCACATTGCTCCATGACCCTTTCATCACAATGCTCCCTGCCCATCACAAGAGAATGCACCACACCCTTGTCATCAAAAGGCTCCATGACCTTTGTCATCACAAAACTCCATGACCCTTGGCATCACAATGCTCCATGCCATTGTCATCACAATGCTCCAAAAACCTCTCATCACATTGTTCCAAGCCCTTGTCATCACAGGATCCATGATGCTTTTCATCACAATGCTCGATGCCATTCTTCTCACAATGCTCCATGCGCTTCTCATTACAATCCTCCATGAACCATGTATCACAGTGTTCCGTGCCATTGTTATCACAATGCTCCTTGCCCCCTCTCATCACAATAATCCATGAAACATTTCAGACCAATGTTCCATGCCCTTTTCATCACAATGATCCAAGACTCCTGTAATCATAATGCTCCATGCCCCTTTTCATCTCAATGCTCCATGAACACTGTCATAACAATGCACCAAATGCGCATCATCATAATGCTTCATGCTATTGTCATCACAATGAAATCAAAATGCTCTATGACCTCTGTCATCACAATGCTCCAAATCCTTGTGATCACAATATTCCATAACACCTATCATCACAACGCCCCATAACGCTCGTCATCACAAGTATCCATGGTCTTCTTATCACAATGCTCCATGACATTTGTCATCACAGTGCTCAATACCCTTGTCTTCACAATGGTCCCTGACACTTGTCATCAGTATGCTCCTTGAACCCTGTCATGACAAGGCTCCATGCCTTTTTCATCACAATGTTACATGTCCTTTCCCTCACAGTGCTCCAAGACACCTGTAATCACAATGCTCCATGCCCTTGTCATCACAAAGCTCCATGATGCATGTCATCAGAACGCTCCATGACATTCTCATCCCATTGTTCACTGCCCTTGTCATCACAATGCTCCAAGAGCCCTGTAATCACAATGTTCCATGCCCTTGTAATCACAAAGCTCCATGATGCATGTCATCAGAACGCTCCATGATATTCTCATCCCAATGTTCCATGCCGTTGTCATCACAATGCTCCAAGACCCCTGTAATCACAATGCTCCATGACCCTTTTCATCAGAATGCTCCATGAGACTTGTCATCACATGCCTCCATGGTCTTCTCATCACAGTGCTCCAGTACCTTGTCATCACAATGCTCCTTGACCCCTGTCATCACAATACTCCATGAACATTTTCAGCCCAATGATCCATGACGTTCTCATCACAATGCTCCATGACCTCTGTCATCACAATGCTCCATGACCACTGTCATCACAATGCTCCATGAACCCTGACAACACAATGATCCGGGAATCTTGTCATCAAAATGCTCCATGCCGTTGTCATCCCAATGCTCCATGAACCCTGTAATCACAATGCTCCATGACGCTTGTCATCACAGTGCTCCATGAACCTTGTCATCACAATGCCTTTGACAGCAAAATGATACATAATCTTGTCATCACAATGCTCCATGCGCTTGTCATCACAATCCTCCATGACCCTTGGGATCATATTGCTTTATGCCCTTGTCATCTCTATCTTGCCTTTCTGGTTTTTACAGATTTTCGGATGTCCTTTTGGACCGGTGGGAAGTGACAATTCTTTGTAGTGTGGATTTGCATTGCACGCTTGCTTGATTGGCCAAAAAGGGCCTATGCCTTTTCTCCTGAATATATTCAGGAGAAAATTCATATGCCGTTTTTGGCCAAGTGCATCATTCTCGAAGTTGTGATGCCTTTCCTGTGCTTTAAAGGCGATTCCAATTTACCTCTTGATATATGTTTTGTGCAATTCCGCCTCATTTTCAAGTCAGCTTCGTTGCCTTCCCTCAACAGATTTTTGGAAGAGAGTAGTCCTTTATAACTCTGCAAGTTTTTGATTTGCTTTGCCCCTGAGCTCCAATTTTCCAATCCCATTATTGGGAGCTGACCGCAAATCCACAATTTTGCTTCAGGAACTATACTGGTTCCAGGGGTGGCTATACTGGTTCCCTGTGGGTGGCTGAGGCTTTGGTTAATTCTTCTTCCTGACGGGAATTTAGAGTGACATGTGTCCGTCCAAATGCCTACATCTACTCTCTGATTTTTTCTCCCTCTTCCCTTTCATCCTCTGCACAATTAGCAAACTGTGCGAACCAGGAGGTTATAGGGGATGACTCTCCTAAGTTGGGAGATTGATAGTAAAGTTGTTGGAATGCCAAACTGTAGCACAAGGATAGGAAAAAGTAGGAGACTTTCAGAAACCTTTCGCCATCACAGGGTGTCCATTATCTAGGTTTCCCATACATGTTATAACTGTAGTGATATTCCCTTCTACCTGGAAATTTGGGACCCATGGAATGGTGGCATGCATTACTACTTTAAAGGGTCTGCATTTTCTCTCCCAATCTCACCAGTCCTCTCAGTCCCAAGTGTCCAGCCTTATGTCTCATCCAGCTGTCTTTGCAGATAGGGTCATTCTAGGTTTCATCAGAACCCCTGAAGGAATTGTGTAAGAATTTCGCTGTTTTTTGTTTTGTTTTTGAAATTCATTTTTATAATGGGGTTGAGCTGATTTTCACTGACGTGTTTATGCCGGTCTAGACACAATAGATTCCCTTACAGAGGCATATCAGTACATAGGTTTTAAGATTCTTACTAATCAGATATATTCCTCTGTGGTGAATAGGGGTTTTGAGTCCCGTTCACTGAGGAAGGCGTAGGTCTTGTCTATTCTGTATTTGGTTTATGGAATGGTACCTGTGCTAATATCAAACTCTGGTTTTATGCATCACCCCACCTCTCCTTTCCCCTTAAGGAGGCATAAGAGTGTTTTCTAAATGTGAGACGCTGCTCTCTTTCCTAATTCAGTTCATGTGTTGTGATGTTGACATTCCCTCTGTAAGTGATATCTTATGATAAGATTCTTTTTCTGTGTGACTAATTTCCCTTAGAATCATCATCCCTAAATCCTCTCATTATGCTGCTACTGGCCTTATGACATTGATTTCACGTCTGAGTGATATTCCGTTGTACAAAATTACCACAAGTTCTTTATGCATTTCTCTTTTTCCTGGGATACTTTAGGTGTACCGAAGTTGAGGTTCTTGTATGCAGAGCAGCCCTAAACTTTGGGGTGCCTGTGTCTTGTTGATATTTAGTCTTCCCAAGTTATATGTCCATGAGTTGAAGTCCCCTTTGCTCGGGGGCTTTGTATTTTAGATGTTTTAGGAAACAGCATACACTTCTTCAGAGTAGCTCTTGGATATTTATACCCCACCCATCAGTGTGACTAGTCTCCCTGTTTTCCATGGCCTCTCCTGCATTTTTGATTTGTACACATTTTTTGGATGGCCTTTCTGAGCAGTGGAAATTGAGACTTCTTTATTGTGCAGATTTGCATTTCCCTCTTGCTTGGTTGGCCAAAAACTCTGTATGTGTTTTTTTCCTGAAGATATTCACGAAAAAAACGCATACACCCTTTTGCCCAACTGCATCATTTTAGAAATTCTGCTGCTTTTCATATGCTTTAAATCTGAGTACAATCTACCTTTTGAAAAATGTTTCCTGGAATTCTGCCTCTCATTCAGAACCTCTTCGTTGCCTTACCTGAATATATTTTTGGACGTTGGTTATCATTTATATCTTTGCAGGTCTTTGAATTGTCTGCTCCTGAGCTCCATTTTGCAACTCACATTTTTGTGAGCTGACCGCCAAACCATTGGATTGATTCCGGCCCTATTCTGGTTCTGGGGAGGCAGGCTGAGCCTTTGGTTAATTCTTCTTCCTAATGGGAAATTAGAGTGACATGTGCCTGTCAAAACTCCTACAGCTAATTTCTCACTGTTTCCTCCTCTTCCCATTTATCCTCTTCAAAAATTGCAAACTGTGTGAAACAGGAGGTTGAAGGTGCTGATTCTCCAAGTGGGGAGATTGTTAGTAATGTGGCTGGAATGGTGAACCCCAGCACCAGGAGATCAAAAATGAGGTGCATTTTAGACACCTTTCCTGAGCACACGGTGTACATTCATCTCGGTTTCCCAGGCATGTTTTTGCTGTCAGAAGATTCCCTTGAAACTGCCGATTTGGGACCCATGGAATGGGTACCAGGCAGTATTACTTTAAAAGGTCTGCATTTCCTCACCCAGCCTCTCTAACATCTCTTAGCGTGCATAGCTTACAGCCTTATATATCATCCTGCTGTGGGTCTACATGTGTTCAATCCATGTTACATCGTAGCCCTTCAACAAAAGTTGTAAGAATTTTTGTCTGTCTCACTGTTTTTATAAATATTTTTAAATTTATTTTTATATTGGTTACAGCTGATTTTCAAAGCTCTGTTTTTTGCTGCTGTACATCCACTTGATTCATGTACTGTGAGACAACAATAAATTCTTTCTCAGATGCTTACGAGTCATATGTATTATTTTCCAGTGACTTGAGTGGACTGAGTGCAGTTCTTTGAGGTACCGTGTAGGCCTTGCCAGTTATTCAATTCGGTACTTGGAATGGTATCTTTGCTAATTTCAACCTCCTGGATAATACCTCACCATTCCCCACCTTTCCCATTTAGCAGCCTTATGTCTATTTTCTACATATTTGACTATGTTTCTGTTTTGTAGTTTATTTCATGTGTAGCCATTTTTGATTCCACCTTTAAGTGACATCTTATGATATGTGTCTTTTTCTTTCTGACATGTGTCACTTAGAATGATCGTATGTAACTCCTCCAGAGTTGTTCCAACTGGCCTTATTTCATTGATTTCGGGATGAGTAATATTCCACTCTACATAAGTACCCCATCTCTTTTATCCATTTTATCCTTCCAGGGACATTTAGGTTATATCCAAGTGGAGGCCCTTTTTAACAGAGTGGTGGTAAACGTTGGAGTGCCTGTTTTCTGTCATTTTTTGTTTTTCCCAAGGTATACGCCCATGAGTGCAAGTGCCCTATGCTCTGTAGCTCAGTTTTCAGATGTTTTAGCAAACACAATACACTTCTCCAGAGTGGCCGTTGGCAAATTACATTTCCACTATCAGCCTCACAGGGCTCCCTTTTCTCCTCACCCTGTCCTGCATTTCTGGTGTTTACACTTTATGTGGATGGCCCTTCTGACTGATGTGAAGTGATACATTTTGTAGTATTGATTTCCAGTGCCCACCTGTTTGGTTGGATAAAAAGTTTGTATGGCCTTTACTTGAATATATTCAGAAAAATATGCATACGCCCTTTTGGGCCAACTGCATCATTGGCGATGATCAGCCGCTTTTCTTGTGCTTTAATGGGGAGTCCTTTCTACCTCTTCAAATCTGTTTCCTGCCACTCTCCCTTGCTTACAAGTCCTTTTCTGTGACTTACCTCAAGACATTTTTCGACAATAGATATTTTCAACTCTGCAGTTTCATGAATTTTATTGCCCCCGAGTTCCATTTTTCAAATTGTGTTTTTGGAAACTGGACACAAAACAGTGGGATTTCCTCTAGCCCTATTCTGTTTCTGTGGGCAATTCTAGCCTTTGATGAATTTGTCTTCCAGATAAAAAATTAGAGTGGCATTTGCCTGTCTGAACAACTAAGACTTGTCTCTAAATTTTTCTCATCCTTCCGCTTCATCTTCTGGACAAATTCCAAACTGTGTGCAACAGGATGTTGACGGTGCTGATATCCCCAAGTAAGGAGATTGTCAGGAAAGATGCTGGAGGGTTGAACCCGTGCACCAGGCGATGAGGAGATGAGGTGCCTTTTCCAAACTCTTTCCGATCAAACGGTGTACCATCGTCTAGGTGTGACAGGCATGTTTTAGCTGTAGGAAGGGTCCCGTGCATGGAAGGAGAACACCAGGGATTTTTCCAAATCAGTGCCTCCCCGAACCCCAAACTGGGGAATTTTTAAGCTACGGCTACACGTATGTCCATTAAGGGCCTTGGGAAATAGGCAGAGCCCAAATTTTAGATGATTGAAATCTTCAGGTTCAGAAGCGCTCACCATCGGCCTTGCTTAGGTTACATTTTATCTGTCATTGATAGATGATGTCAATAAAAATATCGATTCGTTTTCAGATTATTTCCCCTTATAGGTTATTGCAAAATATTCAGTGTAGTTCCCTGTGCTATACAGTAGTTCCTTGTTGATGATCTATTTTATACATAGCAGTGTGTATGTGTTAATCCCAAACTGTTAATTTATCCCTTTTCCTACCTTTCCCCTTTGGTAATAATAAATTATAAGATTTTATACTTCTCAGGAATGGGGGAGCTGAAAGAGAGGTATCCTTTTCAATGGAAAAGCATTCAAAACAAGATTGAAGTTTCAGCCAAGAGTATTCGATGTACAACCATGGAAATAAATCACTTCATTTCTCTAATGTTGACCTGACAAATAAGACAGACGTCTTCACTGAACTTGCTTATAGTAAAGTGATGGAATTATCAAATGTAAGTCTTAGAAACATCTTATTTTACCCGAGCATTATACACTGCTCTATGTTAACTACAGTTTGGCTCACACATCTGTTCATTGAAGTTACAATGTTCTCAATTTCTCTTACTGATCCTCCAGAGTGTACCGCAACAGGAGTCCCCGAGCCCAGTGTCATTGGAGCCAAGAGATCAAGACTGAGTTTGGTTCAGAAGCAAAGGAAACATTATTTTGAAAACAGAATGGAGAGGTGAGAGCATGCACTCCCCCACAGGCTGTCGGCTGGGCTGCTGTGTAGGGATCCCAGCAGCGTCAGTGGGAGGGAGGGGATGGAGCTCTCGAGGGCTGGGTTGGCTGCAGCTCAGGCTCTATGCCGTGGAGTCTGCATGGGACTCCGCTAGCTGAGGTGTCGACCCAGCCATTCTGCACTAGGAAATCAGGTCTGAAGTGCCGGGTGTGGGACCTCGGCATGCGGAACCCTAGGAGCACGTGAAATTAGACAAAGCACAAAGGAAAAACATGTTAGACTTTATTTTATTGCCCAGATTCTTTTTTTATCTCCCAGGAATTTTTAATGAACGTTGCCGAGACGAACACCTCCTCTGCTTTTTGTTCCGTTCCTCATTCTTGGGGTGTTGAGGGTGCAGACCCCTCTTTTGTAACTGCTTCATGCTGTGTTGGCAGCCCTGATACCTGGGGGGAGGGGCAAAACGTCTCCCCACCAGCCTCCAGGTGAGGTTGATTGTTCCAAAGAATCCTGCCTCATTTCTCGTCCGCCTGAGCACCAGCATTGGAAGTGTTATAGATTCTAATGACCTTTAAGGGTCCAGGAAAGAGATGCGCAAAGATGCTGTGGTGGCAGGTTTCACCCCACCCAACATTTGTTTGGCGACCTTAGGCTGACGGTTTTTGCCAGCCTAGATGCTCTGACCAGTAGTCTGTGCTTTCTTTACTTAGGTCCCTGAATTAATGTACAAACAGCACCATGTGTCAGAGCCCTGCCCGTGCAACTCCCAGACAGTCCAGTGTCAGTGGTGATCCAGGACCATGACGTCCACTGAGTCAACGGCCTTTAGAAGTAGCCAGCAGTCCAGCTGGTCATATTGGCCACCATCACCGTGGTGTCTGTAGGGTTTTCTATAGTGAAAGCGTGATATACGTTTCCCCCACCAAGCTTATTAGCTCCTCTCTGGGTGCAGTAAGTCCTGCAAGCAGTAGTCTGCTCTTTTGGGACACATTCTTGTTGTTTTCTGAGAGAAACTCCAGGTCAAGTGATGGTCACACGTGTCATCTTGGGGGCCCGTTGCCCCCAGTTGTCTCTCTGGAGGTTGGAGTTGGAGGGCCTCCTCACTCGAGGTCAGTGTGTCCACAGAGCGACCCCTGCAACTTCAGGGCATGATGGGTGGTTAGGATCACGACATGGGGTCCTTTTCCCTTAGGAGGGAGCTGGCCTTGTGGGCTGCTGATTTCTAGCTTTTTAGATACCCCAGTATCCTGGCCTGATGAGTCGGTGGGCAAAGCCCTTGGTGACCATAGTTTATCATACCTGAAGGGCATTCTTGTGTTGCTCCATTTCAAGTGGTCCCAGTTTTTGCACTAAGGCTCCAAGGGCAATTAACCTTTGACCGGGTATGTAAAAGTCAAAGTGTTTAGCTAAATTAGCGAGTTCCTGGGCAAGGATCTGAATTGACTGCTCTTTCCATTCTTGAAAGGCTGCTTCTGGATTCTATTCAAAAGGATCATCATCTTTTCGTGTCAGTGTCTCATGTAGAGGCCCAGCTATTAGACTGTAGTTAGGGATCCAGATGCAGAAAACCTTGGCCTCCCCAGGAACCCCTAAGCTGTCTTCTAGTTTTAGAAGAGGTAAGGCTGCAAATGGCTTCTTCCCTATCCTGGGATGCGTTTCTCCAAATATCTGTGAGAATGAAGCCCAGGCATGTCACCTGAGCCTGTGATATTTGAGCCTTTTTCTTGTACACCTTCTATCCTTTCTTGGCTAGGTAGTTCAGAGGCGTCTTTAGTAGGCCTGGCGATCAGAATGTCATCTGCACATTGAAGGAGGGTTCCCTTTTACAGAGGTAGAACGTTTAGGTCTTTAGAGGACATTTCCCCAATGATGGTGTGGGGATTTTTGAACCATTGGTGCAGGACGGCCCAGCATTATTGCTTGTGTTGCATGTTGTGTCCTGCCACTCACAAGCCAAAAATTCTTGTGACTCTGAGATGAATGGAATACAGAAGAAGGCATCATTGAAGTCTAATACAGAATGCCATGGCCTGGTGGATGGTAGAATGAGCAGCAGGGTGTAGGAAATAGGAGCTACTGGATGTATATCCTCGGTGGCTTCACTGACTGTCCTGATATCCTTTACCAGGTCTCCAGCAGCCCATGGGGCTCTTGTGGTCAGGCCAATCCCAGGATATGGAGCTCACCTGGGCTGCATCCCGCACCCCACAGCCCACGGGGCCCTGGTGTTCAAGTCCCTCCCAGGGTAAGGAGCTCACCTGTGCAGCTACCCAGCAGCCCATGGGGCTCTCCTAGTCAGGCTCCTCCCAGGATACGGAACTCCCCTGGGCAGGTACCCCAGCAGGGCTGGACACACAGGAACTGTGCACATAGCCCACCTTGCAGAGAACCGCCAGCTCACCTGTCACTCACAGCTGACACAGAACACCTCAGAGCAGGACTTGAACTAACAAACAGCAGCTCTGACAGGTCTGTGACCCTGGCTATCACTCTGTGCAGCCTCTCTCTGCCTGGTCTTCCAGACACTTCCACTGCAGCCAGGGCACCAGGCCTCTGTCTCCACCCACCATCACTCCTCTCCCTGACTCCTGGGTTCCTCTCATTAGGATAGGGTCTTCTTGAAGTTGTTTTCCACTCATGATAAGAAAACAAGCCGCAGCTGCAGCCCCTTGTCTAGCCTGACTCTCAAGAGCCCACACCTGTTCCTTGGGACTGACCCGTTTAGCAAGGTTCAATTTCTGCAACTGTGAGCCCCTGAGGGGTGAGGATTGGCTGATTTGGGCAGCCTGACACTGCCTGCCAGCCCCCCCCACAGGTGTGCCTGGGTTGAGGTCAATATAAACACCTCTCCAGTCAGCAAGAGCCCCTGTAGCTGTGCCTGACGCCATATTCTCTGCCCCGTCAGCAGTGTCGGGGCTGGGGTGGTGGGAGGGAGTGAGGGGCCGTGGCTTTGTGGGTGGCCCAGTGTGAGTGGGGCTCTGCTGGACTTTCTGCAGGAGTTGCCAGGCTGCCACCTGCTAAAGAAGAGGATGTGTCACCCATACCTGCCACTAGAATTTCTCCCCAGGCAGAGGTGAGGAAGTAAAAAAGCAGTGGGGGCCATGGCAGGAGGGGTATCTCAGGCAGGGAAATGGAAAGATTCCAGAAGAGCATCTGGGGCCAGGTCCATTCTGGCTGGCCTGCAGGCACCAAGTCGGCCTGCGTGCTCTCGCTAGTGTGGCTCCACAGCCCTTCCTCTAGGCTTGCAAGTGCTTGTAAATATTCAGGTGTTTTACCTGGAAAGGTTGGGAAGAGTTCAGCTGCAGCAGGACTGGGGCTCAGCTCACATTTACTCACAGACGCCTCGACACAGTCCCCCAGCTTTGCAATGAGGATGCTCCTTGTAGGGGGCAGCGCTGCTGAGTGCATGGGAGACGATTTCGCACCTCTGACCAACATTAAGAATTTTTTACCACTGGAGCAAGTGCCCTGATACGATTTTCCTCTGTATAGCTGGTGAGTTCTGTTTTATTTTCCTTTTTTTCTTTTTGGTTCAAGTTAGATTTTATTTATTCCTCTTTTTTTTTTTAATTTGGAGATATAAACATGGAAATAATGCATTAATATAAAGACGTCTATGTGAAGGGAAAAACTTTTTTTCTGTTTTATTTTATTAAATGTTATTTATTTATTTTTAATTTTTTTTAAATTTATTTCTTTTATACAGCAGGTTCTTCTTTTTTTTCTTTTTATTAGTTTCTGCTTTATAACAAAGTGAATCAGTCATACATATACATCTGTTCCCACATCACTTCCCTCGTGCATCTCCCTCCGTCCCACCCTCCCCATCCCACCCCTCCAGGCGGTCACAAAGCACCGAGCTGATCTCCCTTTGCTCTGCGGCTGCTTCCCACTATCTATCTACCTTACGTTTGGTAGTGTATATATGTCCATGCCTCTCTTTCGCTTTGTCACAGCTTACCCTTCCCCCTCCCTATATCCACAAGTCCATTCTCAAGTAGGTCTGTGTCTTTATTCCCGTTTTACCACTAGGTCCTTCATGACATTTTTTTTTTTAAATTCCGTATATATGTGTTAGCATACGGTATTTGTCTTTCTCTTTCTGACTTACTTCACTCTGTATGACAGACTCTAGGTCTATCCACCTCATTACAAATAGCTCAGTTTCGTTTCGTTTTATGGCTGAGTAATATTCCATTGTATATATGTGCCACATCTTCTTTATCCATTCATCCGATGATGGACACTTAGGTTGTTTCCAGCTCCGGGCTATTGTGAATAGAGCTGCAATGAACATTTTGGTACATGTCTCTTTTTGAATTATGGTTTTCTCAGGGTATATGCCTAGTAGTGGGATTGCTGGGTCATATGGTAGTTCTATTTGTAGTTTTTTAAGGAACCTCCATACCGTTCTCCATAGTGGCTGTACCAATTCACATTCCCACCAGCAGTGCAAGAGTGTTCCCTTTTCTCCACACCCTCTCCAGCATTTATTGTTTCTAGATTTCTTGATGATGGCCATTCTGACTGGTGTGAGATGATATCTCATTGTAGTTTTGATTTGCATTTCTCTAATGATTAATGATGTTGAGCATTCTTTCATGTGTTTGTTGGCAGTCTATACAGCAGGTTCTTATTGGATATATATTTTATACATATAAGTGTGCACATGTGAATCCCAGTCTCCCAATTCATCCCACCACCACCCTCACATGGCGTTCCCTCCTTGGTGTCCATATGTTTGTTCTCTACATCTGTCTCTATCTCTGCCCTGCAAACTGGTTCATCTGTACCATTTTTCTAGGTTCCACATATATGCATTAATATACAATATTTGTTTTTCTCTTTCTGACTTACTTCACTCTGTATGACAGTCTCTAGATCCATCGAGGTCTCTACAAATGACCCAATTTCATTCCTATGTATGGCTGAGTAATATTCCGTTGTATATATGTACCACGTCTTTATCCATTCGTCTGTCTGTGGGCACTTAGGTTGCTTTCATTACCTGTCTATTGTAAATAGTGCTGCAGTGAACATTGTGGTGAATGTGTCTTTTTGATTTATGGTTTTCTCTGGGTATATGCCCAGTAGTGGGATAGCTGGATTATATGGTAATTCTATTTTTAGTTTTTTAAGGAACCTCCATACTGTTCTCCATAGAGACTGTATCGATTTACATTCCCAACAATAGTGGAAGAAGGTTCCTTTTCTCCACACCCTCTCCAGCACTTGTTGTTTGTAGATTTTCTGATGATGCCCATTCTAACAGGTGTGACGTGATACCTCATTGTAGTTTCGATTTCCATTTCTCTAATAATTAGTGATGTTCAGCAGATTTTCATGTGCGTACTGGCCATCTCTATGTCTTCTTGGAAGAAATGTCTATTTAGATCTTCCATTTTTGTATTGGGTTGTTTGTTTTATTAATATTGAGCTGCATGAGCTGTTTATATATATTGGAGATTAATCATTTGTCCATTGATTCGTTTGCAAATATTTTCTGCCATTCTGAGGGTTGTCTTTTCGTCTTGTTTGTAGGTTCCTTTGCTTTGCAAAAGCTTTTACGTTTCATTAGGTCCCATCTGTTTAGATTTCTTTTTAATTTCGTTACTATAGGAGGTGGATCAAAAAAGATCTTGCTGTGATTTACGTCAGAGTATCCTTCGTAAGTTTTCCTGTTAGAGTTTTATACTGTCCAGTCTTACATTAAGGTCTCTAATCCATTTTGAATATATTTTTATGTATGGTGTTGGGGAGTGTTCTAATTTCATTCTTTTACATGTAGCTCTCCATATTACCCAGCACCAATGATTGAAGAGACTGTCTTATCTCCATTGTATAGTCTTGACTCCTTTGCCATAGATTAGTTGACCATAGGTGTGTAGGTTTATCCTTGGGCTTAATTTTTCTTTTTTCCTTTTACACGTTTATTGGAGTATAATTGCTTTACAATGGAGTGTTCGTTTCTGCTGTATAACAAAGTGAATCAGCTATACATATACAAATATCACCAGATCCCCTCCATCTTGCATCTCCCTCCCACACTCCATATCCCACCCATTTATGTGGTCACAAAGCACCGAGCTGATCTCCCTGTTCTATGTGGCTGCTTCCCAGTAGCTATCGGTGTTACATTTGGTAATGTATTTATGTCCATGCCACTCTCTCATTTCGTCCCAGCTTACCCATCCCCCTTCCGGTGTCCTCAAGTCCTTTCTCTATGTCTGTGTCCTTAATCCTGTCCTGCCACTAGGTTCTTCAAAATCTTTTCTTTTTCTTCATTAGATTCCATATATCTCTGTTAACATACAGTATTTGTTTTTCCCTTTCTGACTTACTTCACTGTGTAGGACAGATTCTAAGTCCATCCACCTCAGTACAAATAACTCAGTTTTGCTTCTTTTTATGGTTGAGTAATATTTGATTGTATATATGTGCCAGATCTTCTTTATCCATTCATCTGTCGATGGACACTTAGGTTGCTTCCATATCCTGGCTAATGCAAATAGAGTTGCAATGAACATTTTTGTACATAACTCTTTTTGAATTATGGTTTTCGCAAGGCAAATGCCCAGTACTTGGATTGTTGTGTCGTATGGTACTTCTATTGTTAGTTATTTAAAGGAACCTCCGTACTGTTCTCCCTAGTGCCCATATCAATTTACATTCCCACCCACAGTGCAAGTGTGTTCCCTTTTCTCCAATAAAGGCCTCTCCAGCGTTTATTGTTTTGTAGATTTTTTTTATGATTGCCACTCTGATTGCTGTGAGGTGATACCTCACGGTAGTTTTGATTTGCATTTCTCTAATGATTAGTGATGTTCAGGATCCTTTCATGTGTTTCTTGGTAATCTGTATATCTTCTTTGGAGAAATGTCTATTAGGTCTTCTGCCCGTTTTAGGATTGGGTTGTTTGTTTTTGTGATATTGAGCTACATGAGGTGCTTGTGAAGTTTGGAGATTAATCCTTTGTCAATTGCTTCATTTGAAAATATTTTCTCCCATTCTGAGGGTTGTTTTTGCATCTTGTTTATGTTTTCCTGTACTGTGTAAAAGCTTTTAAGTTTCATTAGGTCCCATTTGTTGATTTCTGTTTTTATTTCCATTTCTCTAGGAGGTGGGTCCAAAAGGATCTTGCTGTGATTTATGTCATAGAGTGTTCTGCCTATGGTTTCCTCTAAGTGTTTTATAGTGTCTGGTCTTATATTTAGATCTCTAATCAATTTAGAGTTTATTTTTGTGTATGGTGTTATGGAGTGTTCTAATTTCATTCCTTTATGTGTAGGGGTCCAGTTTTCCCAGCACCAATTACTGAAGAGACTGTCTTTTCTCCATTGTATATCCTTAGCTCCTTTGTCATAGATGAGATAGCCATAGGTATGTAGGTTTATCTCTGGGCTTTCTGTCCTGTTCCATTGATCTGTGTTTATGCCAATCTACATACACTTGATTCCATTATGCAGACATATAAATACATAGGTTTCAAGGTTATTACCAGTCAGATATATTCCTCTTCAGTGAATAGGTTGTTTTGTGTCCAGTTTATTGAGAAAGGAGTAGGTCTTGTCTATTACATATTTGGTATATGGAATGGGATCTGTGCTAATTTCAAACTCTGCTTTTACACATCACCCCATGTCACCTTTCCCCTTTGGGAGGCATAAGTGTGTTTTCTAAATGTGTAACTCTGTTCTCTTTTGAAATTCAGTTCATGTGTAGCCATGTTTACATTTCCTCTATAAGTGATATATTACAATAAGTTTCTTTTTCTTTGTGGCTCATTTCACTTAGCATCATCGTACCTAAAGCCACTCATTATGCTGCTATTGGCCTTATGACATTGATTTTATGTCTGAGTGACATTCCATTGTATATAAGTACCACAACATCTATATCCATTTTTTTTTCCTTTCCTGGGATATATAAAGTGTACCAAAGTCGAGGTTATTGTAAACAGAGCAGCCCTAAACTTTGGGCTGGCTGTGTGTTGTGGATTTTTATTTTTCTCAAAATACACGCCCATGAGTGGAAGTGTGCTCTGCTCTGTAGCTCAGTTTTAGAAAACATCATACAGTTCTCCAGAGAGGCTGTTGGCAATTTACCTCCTGTCCATCGGCGTAACCAGGCTCCGTTTTCTCCATGGCCTGTCCTGCATTTGTTGTTTTTACACTATTTATGGATGGCCCTTTTGACTGGAGGTAAGGGACACTTCTATGTAGTGTGGATTTGCAATGCCTGAGGGCTTGCTTGACCAAAAAGTGCATATGCATTTTTTCCCGAATATATTCAAGAAAATACACATAATCCCTTTTCAGCCAAGGGCAACATTGTCGAAATTCTGTCGCTTTTCATGTGCTTTAAAGATGACTCCAGTCTACCTCTTGTAATCTGTTTCCTTCAATTCGGCCTTGCATTCAAATCCTCTTCACTGCCTTTTCTCAATATATTTCTGGATGATAGTTTTCCTTTATAACTCTGCAAGTTTGTGAATTGCTGTGCCCCTGATTTCCATTTTTCAACTCGCCTCTTTGTGAGCTGGCTGCAATACCGCAGGATGGCTTTAGGCCCTAGTCTGGTTCCGGGGCTTCAGGCTGAGCCTTTGGTTTATTCTTCTTCCTGATGGGAAACTAGAGTGACATGTGCCCATCCAAACACCTACAGCTAATCTCTCATTTATTTCCCCTCTTCCTGTTCATCCTCTGCACAATTTGCAAACTTTGCATAATGGGAGTGTATAGGCGCTGACACTCCAAGTGGGGAGATTTTGAGTAATGCAGATGGAATGGCGAAGCCGAGCACGACAAAAGAAAAATGAGGTACCTTTTAGAAATCTTTCCCAATTACAGGGTGTACCATCCACTGTGTTTCCCATGCATGTTTTAACTGGAGGAAGATTCCCTTAAACCTGGAGATTTGGGACCACTAGAATGGATAGCACACAGTATTGCTCTAAGTGGTGTTCTTTTGTTCACACAACCTCAGCAATCTTGTCAGCCCCAAGTGTCCAGTCTTATGTCTCATCCAGCTGTGGGTGTAAAGGTGGTCAATCTAGCTTGCATCACAGGCCCTGAACGTAGTTTTTAAAACTTTCTATCTGTTTTTGCATTTTGCTTTTGAAATTTATTTTTATAAGTGGGTTTAACTGAATTTCAGTGCTGTGTTCATGCCGTTATACACACACATGATTCCTTTATGGAGACATGAGAATACATATGTTTTAAAATACTTAGAGTCAGACATATTCCTCTGCAATGAATAGGGGGTGTTGAGTCCAGTTCATTGTGCCGGGAGTAGGTGTTGACTATTACATACGTGGTTTATATAACGGTATCTGTGCTAATTTAAAACTGTGGTTTTATGCATCACCCAACCTCGGCTTTCCCATTAAGCAGGCAGAAGATGTTTTCTAAATGTGTGAATCTGTTGTGTTTGTCATTCAGTTCATGTGTAGTCATGTGTACATTCCCGCTATGAGTGATACCTTATGATAAGATTAGTTACTCTGTAATCTTTCCTAACTCCGTTCATGTGTAGCCATGTTTACAGGACCTTCATAAGTGATATCTTATGATAAGTTTCTTTTTCTGTGTGACTAATTTCACTTAGAATCATCGTACCTGAATCCACGCATTTTGCTGCTACTGGTCTTATGACATTGATTTCATGGCTGAGGGATATTCCATCGTACAAAAGTACCACAATTATTTGAACCATATTTATCTTTAGTGGGATACTTAAGGTGTACCCAAGTTGAGGTTCTTGTAAGCAGTGCAGCCCTAAATATGGGGTGGCTCTGTCGTACTGATTTTCAGTTTTCCAAAGGTATATTCCTACACTGGAAGTGCCCTTGGATCTGTAGCTCTGTAGTTTACTTCTTTTAGGGAACACAATGCACTCCTCCAGAGAGGCAGTTGGCAATTTACATCCCGCCCATCAGCATAACAAGGCTCCCTGTTCTCCAGGGCCTGTCTTGCCTTTCTGATTTTTAGAAATTTTGTGGATGTCCCTTTTGTCCGGTGGGAAGTGAAACTACTTTGTAGTGCAGATTTGCATTGCCCGCTTGCTTGCTTGGCCAAAAAGGGCGTTGCGTTTTCTCCTGAACGCAAACGCTCTTTTTGGCCAAGTGCATCATAGTCGAAGTTGTGCCCCTCTTCATGTGCTTTAAAGGCAATTCCAATGTACCTCTTGAAATCTGTTTCCTGCTATTCTGCCTCGCTTTCAAGTCCGCATCATTGCCATCCCTCAACAAACTTTTCGACGATAGTTGCCCTTTATTACTCTGCAAGTTTGTGAATTGCTGTGCCCCTGAGCTCCATTTTTTAACTCGTTTTTTGTGAGCTGAACGCAAGTCCAATATTTTGGTTCAGAACCTATACTGGTTTTCGGTGGGTGGCTGAGACTTTGGTTAATTCTTCTTCCTCCCGGGAAATAAGAGTGACATGTGCCCGTCTAAATGCCTAACAGCTACTCTCTCATTGGTTCTCCCTCTTCCCTTTCATCCTTTGCCAAATTGGCAACATGTGCGAACCAGGAGGTTAAAGGGGCTGTCTCTCCAAGTTGGGAGCTTGATAGTAAAGCAGTTGGAAAGTCAAACTGTAGCACATGGAGAGGGAATATTTGTTGATTTTTAGAAACCATTCATATTCACAGTGTGTCCATTCTCTAGGTTTCCCATACATGTTATAGCTATAGTAATATCCCCTTCAACCTGGAGAGTTGGGAACCATGGAATGGGTGCCATGCATTATGGCTTTAAAGGGTCTGCATTTGCTCACCCAATCTCACCAATCCTCTCAGTCCCATGTGTCCAGCCTTATGCCACATCCAGCTGTCATTGTAGATAGGGTCTTTCCAGGTTTCATCAGAGACCCTGAAGGAATTGTAAAGAATTTCCCTGTTTTTATGTTTTGTTTTTGAAATTCTTTTTATAGTGGGTTTGAGCTGATTCTCGCTGCCATGTTTATGCCAGTCTAGAAACACTTGATTCCCTTAAGAGGACATATCAGTACATAGATTTTAAGATTCTTACTGGTCACATATATTCCTCTATGGGAAATATGGGGTTATGAGTCCCTTTCACTGAGGAAGGTGTAGGTCTTGTCTATTCCATAGGTGGTTTTTGGAACAGTACCTGTGCTTATATCAAACTCTGGTTTTAGGCATCACCCCACCTCTCCTTCCCCCTTAAGCAGGCATAAGAGGGTTTTCTAAATGTGAGACTCTGTTCTCTTTCCTAACTCAGTTCATGTGTAGCCATGTTTACAGGATCTTCATAAGTGAGTGATATCTTATGATAAGTTTCTTTATCTGTGTGACTTATTTCACTTAGAATCATCGTACCTGAATCCACTCATTTTGCTGCTACTGGTCTTATGACATTGATTTCATGGCTGACGGATATTCCATCGTACGTAAGTACCACAATTTTTTGAACCATTTTTATATTTCCTGGGATATTTAAGGTGTACCCAAGTTGAGGTTCTTGTAAGCAGTGCAGCCCTAAATTTTGGGGTAGCTCTGTCTTATTGATTTTCAGTTTACCCAAGGTATATTCCCTAGACTGGAAGTGCCCTTGGCTCAGTAGCTCTGTTGTTTACGTCTTTCAGGGAACACAATGAACTCCTCCAGATAGGCAGTTGGCAATTTACATCCCGCCCATCAGCATAACAAGGCTCCCTTTTCTCCAGGGCCTGTCTTGCCTTTCTGGTTTTTACCCATTTTGTTGATGTCCCTTTTGACCGGTGGGAAGTGATACTTCTTTGTAGTGCAGATCTGCATTGCCCACGTGCTTGCTTGGCCAAAAAGGGCATATGCGTTTTCTCCAGAATATATTCAGGAGAAAATACATACGACCTTTTTGGCCAAGTACATCTTTGTCGAATTTGTGCCCCTCTTCCTGTGCTTTAAAGGCAATTCCAACATATCTGTGGAAATCTCTTTTCTTCTATTCTGCCTCGTTTTCAAATCCGCTTTCTTGCCTTCACTTAACAGATTTTTTGACGATAGTTGTCCTTTATTACCCTACCAGTTTGTGAATTGCTATGCCCCTGGGCTCCATTTTTTAACTCGTTTTTTGTGAGCTGAACCCAAGTCCAATATTTTGGTTCAGGACCTATACTGGTTCCCGGTGGGTGGCTGAGACTTTGGTTAATTCTTCTTCCTCCCATGAAATAAGAGTGACATGTGCCCGTCCAAAAGCCTAACAGCTACTCTCTCATTGGTTCTCCCTCTTCCCTTTCATCCTCTGCCAAATTGGCAACCTGTGCGAACCAGGAGGTTAAAGGGGCTGTCTCTGCAAGTTGGGACATTGATATTGAAGAAGTTGGAAAGTCAAACCGGAGCACCAGGAGAGGGATTATTCGTTGAGTTTTAGAGACATTTCGTATTCACAGTGTGTCAATTCTCTAGGTTTCCCGTACATGCTAATAATGTAGTAATATTCCCTACAACCTGTAGAGTTGGGACCCATGGAATGGGTGCCATGTATTTTTGCATTGAAGGGTCTGCATTTGCTCACCCAATCTCACCAATCCTCTCAGTCCCATGTGTCCAGCCTTATGACACCTCCAGCTGTCGTTGTAGATAGGGTCATTCCAGGTTTCATCAGCGACCCTGAAGGAATTGTAAAGAATTTCCCTGTTTTTTTGTTTTGTTTTTGAAATTCATTTTTATAGTGGGTTTGAGCTGATTGTCACTGCCATGTTTATGCCAGTCTAGACACACTTGATTCCCTTACGGAGACATATCAATACATAGGTTTTAAGGTTCTTACTAGTCAGATATATTCCTCTGTGGGAAATATGGGGATTTGAGTCCCTTTCACTGAGGAAGGTGTAAGTCTTTTCTATTCCATAGTTGGCTATTGAACGGTACCTGTGCTTATATCAAACTCTGGTTTTATGCATCACCCCACCTCTCCTTCCCCCTTAAGCAGGCATAAGAGTGTTTTCTAAATGTGAGACTCTGTTCTCTTTCCTAACTCAGTTCATGTATAGCCATGTTTACAGGATCTTCATAAGTGATATCTTATGATAAGTTTCTTTTTCTGTGCGACTTAATTCACTTAGAATCATCGTACCTGAATCCACTCATTTTGCTGCTACTGGTCTTATGGCATTGATTTCATGGCTGAGGGATATTCCATCATACGTAAGTACCACTATTTTTTGAATCATTTTAGTCTTTCCTGGGATATTTAAGGTGTATCCAAGATGAGGTTCTTGTAAGCAGTGCAGCCCTTAGTTTTGGGGTAGTTCTGTCTTATTGATTTTCAGTTTTCCCAAGGTGTATTCCCTAGATTGGAAGTGCCCTTGGCTCTGTAGCTCTGTTGTTTACTTGTTTCAGGGAACACAATGCACTCCTCCAGATAGGCAGTTGGCAGTTTACAGGCCGCCCATCAGCATAAGAAGGCTCCCTGTTCTCCAGGGCCTGTCTTGCCTTTCTGGTTTTTACCCATTTTGTGGATGTCCCTTTTGACAGGTGGGAAGTGACACTTCTTTGTAGTGCAGATTTGCATTGAACGCTTGCTTGCTTGGCCAAAATGCGTGTATGCATTTTCTCCTGAATATATTGAGTAGAAAACGCAAACACCCTTTTTGGCCAAGTGCATCATTGTTGAAGTTGTGCCCCTCTTCCTCTGCTTTAAAGGCGATTCCAACGTACCTTTTGAAATCTGTTTCCTGCTCTTCTGCCTCGCTTTTAAGTCCGCCTCGTTGCCTTCCCTCAACAGATTTTTGGACGATAGTTGCCCTTTATTACTCTGCCAGTTTGTGAATTGCTGTGCCCCTGAGCTCCATTTTTTATCTCGTTTTTTGGGAGCTGAACGCAAGTCCAATATTTTGGTTCAGAACCTATACTGGTTTTCGGGGGGTGGCTGAGTCTTTGGTTAATACTTCTTGCTCCCAGGAAATAAGAGTGACATGTGCCCGTCCAAATGCCTAACAGCTACTCTCTCATTGGTTCTCCCTCTTCCCTTTCATCATATGCGAAATTGGCAACCTGTGCAAACCAGGAGGTTAAAGGTGCTGTCTCTCCAACTTGAGAGATTGATAGTAAAGCAGTTGGAAAGTCAAACTGGCGCACAAGGAGAGGGACTATTCGTTGAGATTTAGAAACCTTTCGTATTCACAGTGTGCCCATTCTTAGGTTTCCCTTACATGTTATATCTATAGTAATATACCCTTCAACCTGGAGAGTTGGGACACATGGAATGGGTGCCATGCATTATTGCTTCAAATGGTCTGCATTTGCTCACCCAATCTCACCAATGCCCTCAGTCCCATGTGTCCAGCATTATGCCACATCCAGCTGTCATTGTAGATAGGGTCATTCCAGGTTTCATCAGAGACCCTGAAGTAATTGGAAAAAATTTCCCTTTTTTTTGTTTTGTTTTGAAATTCCTTTTTATAGTGGGTTTGAGCTGATTCTTGCTGCCATGCTTATGCCAGTCTAGAAACACTTGATTCCCTTACGGAGACATATCAATACATAGGTTTTAAGATTCTTACTAGTCAGATATATTCCTCTGTGGGAAATATGGGGTTTTGAGTCCCTTTTACTGAGGAAGGTGTAAGTCTTTTCTATTCCATACTTGGTTTTTGGAACGGTACCTGTGCTTATATCAAACTCTGGTTTTATGCATCACCCCACCTCTCCTTTCCCCTTAAGCAGGCATAAGAGTGTTTTCTAAATGTGAGACTCTGTTCTCTTTCATAAATCTGTTCATGTGTAGCCATGTTTACAGGATCTTCATAAGTGATATCTTATGATAAGTTTCTTTTTCTGTGTGACTTATTTCACTTAGAATCATCGTACCTGAATCCACTCATTTTGCTGCTAATGGTCTTATGACATTGATTTCA